>NC_069502.1:939951349-940026000 GCF_027579735.1 Bombina bombina | reverse complement strand
GGGTTATGCTTGTTTATTGGTTTGCTTACTGTATACACCAATAAGGAAGCGCTATCCATGGTGCTGAACCTAAGATAGGCTGGCTCCTAAGCTTTAAATTCCTACTTTTAAATAAAGATAGCAAGCGAACAAATAAAAATCGATAGTAGGAGTAAATTAGAAAGTTGCTTAAAATTGCATGCTATATTTAATATTGAAAAAATGGAAGACAAGAGAAATTCCTAGTGTGGTTGAAATAAAAAATTTCCTAAAAAAACAATGCATGACAGAACAACGTGACACGGATATTAATAATGATTCTGATATTAGAAACTTATTTTGTAAATGGACACCATTTATTAAATCTCTTCCGGTCACAGAGAGAGATTATATTATATTCCCTTTTCAGAATACAGAGCTGGTATTATTGGAGCTGTGGTAATTGTACATGAGGTGGGGGAGCTGGGGGGGGGGGGAGAGGACAAGTAGGGAATCTTTCCTTTCCCTTCACCCCCTTTTTTCTTTTCTTTTTTTTTTTTCTTTTTTTTTTTTCTTTTTTTTTTCGGTTTTGTTTTTTTATTTGTTAGGTTGTATGATTTTGTTTAGTACTGCTTAAGGAAATATAGAAAATATAATTCAACAGGGAAATATTAGAGACGAAGGAATGTTAGACTCAAAACTCTGCTGATAAGAATAATATTATGTTGATCCTTCATGGAGGTTTTGTTTTTTTCTTTTCATTGCTTATGTATCTTTTGTCGTTTTTTGGAAAATGCATAAAAATGTATAACTATGTTGAATTATAATAAAAATTATTTAAAAAAAAATTGCATGCTATATCTGAATCTCTAAAGAAAAAATTTGGGTTTAGTGTCTCTAAGTATATATTTGTTTTCCTACTTTATAATAATGTATTACAAATGCAGCAAAAGCATAAGTCAAAAAGCAAAGTTGCCAAAAAGACATTTTATCTTTTTAATAAGTGGTACAATGAATTATAATGCTGACTATGGCATAACATAAGCTAAGAAATATGCAGCTACTTTATTAGGTATTTATTTATATTTGAGCAGAATTATTATAAAAAGAAACAACAAATTGCCTTTAAAGAAATGAGAATTCCTAGCATGATTATCATTATTTTTAAATTAGGTTTAGATTATTACAGTTAAAATGTCTGCATCAACTAAATTAAATAAAGTTTAAAACTCTAATTTACTTCCCCGCACAATGCTTAATTATGTTTATTAAAGGGATAGAAAGGTAAAAATGAAAGGTGTATGAATGCATTTCAATTTTAAATATGAGCATTTTTGCAATATACTTTTATCAGTAAAAATGCTTCTAGTAAAAGTTAATACTGCTTTGCTTCGGCATACGCACATATCCTGTGAGGGTCCTTGAACCAGTGTTCAAACACTATGCCTGCTGAGAGAGCTGGCGATGGTGTGTATTACGTCTGAAAACATGATTTGTGTCATACAAGTGCTGACTCTCTGAATACGGATTTGTGGGCCTTCACAGGATATTTGTATATGCAACTAAAAAAAAACAGTAAGTTTTACTAGAAGCATTTTTGCGAATTAAAGTATACTGCAAAAAAAGCTTCTATTTTAAATTTAAAATTTTTTTTAGCTTTCTATCCCTTTAAAAATATGTCAGTTTATGATGCCTGCTTTTCATACATTTATGTTAGAATTCTTCAAATGTTAATAAACTTTGGAGAACCATGTCCTTTATGTACATTAATAATAGAGAAAATGATTAAATAAAAAAAAAAAAGTTTTCAGTTCTCTATCTCCCACTAATGGAGAAAAAATTCAGACTGGTCAGGCAGTTCTATCAGTGGGACTAAACAGTCTGTACATTACCAGCAAGATTTTGAGAAAATGTCCTATTTTAAATTAAAGTGATTGTAAATCCTAGCGTGCGTGAAATGCTAGGATTTACAATTGGAATAAATAAAAGGGGACTTTCATGAAGTATAAAATACTTCATGCTGAAAGCTCCTGTATTTGTTGGCCCACATACAAATTAACCCATTCAGACCTCACAAGGCACTGCAAAAAACAGAGACAGATATTGCTTATTATTTTCAACACCTTCTACATGTACAATAACATTTACTATTTTTTACATATTCAGTTCATGTACTTGATTTCATCTGCAAACATCACATGTTTTTGCTTATATCATAAAAGGTTATGACTGCTATTATCTCTTTAAGTAAACTTACGAGGTCTTTTCAAAATTGTTTTAATTTTGTTCTGACCAACAGCATACTTAAGTTTATTCTACTGATGAAGGTTTCTTTGGCTCAAAGGCTCCTGTATCAGTTTGTTGAAAATTCTTCTTATTTTTCATTTGAACATTTTTTGTTCTTTGTATAGGAAAATTTTCAATTTCTTTCATGTAATTAGCAAGAGTCCATGAGCTAGTGACGTATGGGATATACATTCCTACCAGGAGGGGCAAAGTTTCCCAAACCTCAAAATGCCTATAAATACACCCCTCACCACACCCACAAATCAGTTTTTACAAACTTTGCCTCCTATGGAGGTGGTGAAGTAAGTTTGTGCTAGATTCTACGTTGATATGCGCTCCGCAGCAGGTTGGAGCCCGGTTTTCCTCTCAGCGTGCAGTGAATGTCAGAGGGATGTGAGGAGAGTATTGCCTATTTGAATTCAATGATCTCCTTCTACGGGGTCTATTTCATAGGTTCTCTGTTATCGGTCGTAGAGATTCATCTCTTACCTCCCTTTTCAGATCGACGATATACTCTTATATATACCATTACCTCTGCTGATTTTCGTTTCAGTACTGGTTTGGCTTTCTACAACATGTAGATGAGTGTCCTGGGGTAAGTAAATCTTATTTTCTGTGACACTCTAAGCTATGGTTGGGCACTTTTTTATAAAGTTCTAAATATATGTATTCAAACATTTATTTGCCTTGACTCAGGATGTTCAACATTCCTTATTTCAGACAATCAGTTTCATATTTGGGATAATGCATATGAATAAATCAATTTTTTTCTTACCTTAAAAATTTGACTTTTTCCCTGTGGGCTGTTAGGCTCGCGGGGGCTGAAAATGCTTCATTTTATTGCGTCATTCTTGGCGCGGACTTTTTTGGCGCAAATTTTTTTTTCTGTTTCCGGCGTCATACGTGTCGCCGGAAGTTGCGTCATTTTTTACGTTCTTTTGCGCCAAAAGTGTCGGCGTTCCGGATGTGGCGTCATTTTTGTCGCCAAAAGCATTTAGGCGCCAAATAATGTGGGCGTCATTTTTGGCGCTAAAAAAATATGGGCGTCACTATTGTCTCCACATTATTTAAGTCTCATTTTTTATTGCTTCTGGTTGCTAGAAGCTTGTTCACTGGCATTTTTTTTCCCATTCCTGAAACTGTCATTTAAGGAATTTGATCAATTTTGCTTTATATTTTGTTTTTTCTATTACATATTGCAAGATGTCCCACGTTGAGTCAGAAGATACTTCTGGAAAATCGCTGCCTGGGGCTGGAGCTACCAAAGCTAAGTGTATCTTCTGTAAACTTATGGTATCTGTTCCTCCAGCTGTTGTTTGTACTGTTTTGTCATGACAAACTGTTAATGCAGATAATATTTCCTTTAGTACTGTTACATTACCTGTTGCTGTTCTGTCAACATCTAATACTCAGAGTGTTCCTGATAACATAAGAGATTTTGTTTCTAAATCTATTAAGAAGTCTATGTCTGTTATTCCTCCTTCTAGTAAACGTAATCAGTCTTTTAAAACTTCTCATTTTTCAGATGATTTTTTAAATGAACATCATCATTCTGATTTTGATAATGGTTCTTCTGGTTCAGAGGATTCTGTCTCAGAGGTTGATGCTGATAAATCTTCATATTTATTTAAAATGGAATTTGTTCGTTCTTTACTTAAAGAAGTCCTAATTGCATTAGAAATTGAGGATTCTGGTCCTCTTGATACTAAATCTAAACGTTTAGATAAGGTTTTTAAATCCCCTGTAGTTATTCCAGAAGTTTTTCCTGTCCCTGGTGCTATTTCTGAAGTAATTTCCAGGGAATGGAATAATTTGGGTAATTCATTTACTCCTTCTAAACGTTTTAAGCAATTATATCCTGTGCCATCTGACAGATTAGAGTTTTGGGACAAAATCCCTAAAGTTGATGGGGCTGTCTCTACTCTTGTTAAGCGTACTACTATTCCTAGGCAGATGGTACTTCCTTAAGGATCCTTTAGATAGGAAGATTGAATCCTTTCTAAGAAAATCTTACTTGTGTTCAGGTAATCTTCTTAGACCTGCTATATCTTTAGCGGATGTTGCTGCAGCTTCATCTTTTGGTTAGAAGCTTTAGCGCAACAAGTAACAGATCATAATTCTCATAGCATTTTTATTCCTCTTCAACATGCTAATAATTTTATTTGTGATGCCATCTTTGATATCATTAGAGTTGATGTCAGGTATATGTCTCTAGCTATTTTAGCTAGAAGAGCTTTATGGCTTAAGACTTGGAATGCTGATATGTCTTCTAAGTCTACTCTGCTTTCCCTTTCTTTCCAGGGTAATAATCGTTTTCGTTCCTTTCGTCACAACAAGGAACAAAACCCTGATCCTTCATCCTCAGGAGCGGTATCAGTTTGGAAACCATCTCCAGTCTGGAATAAATCCAAGCCTTTTAGAAAATCAAAGCCAGCTCCTAAGTCCACATGAAGGTGCGGCCCTCATTCCAGCTCAGCTGGTAGGGGGCAGATTACGTTTTTTCAAAGAAATTTGGATCAATTCCTTTCACAATCTTTGGATTCAGAACATTGTTTCAGAAGGGTACAGAATTGGCTTCAAGATAAGGCCTCCTGCAAAGAGATTTTTTCTTTCCCGTGTCCCAGTAAACCCAGCGAAGGCTCAAGCATTTCTGAAATGTGTTTCAGATCTAGAGTTGACTGGAGTAATTTTGCCAGTTCCAGTTCTGGAACAGGGACTGGGGTTTTATTCAAATCTCTTCATTGTACCAAAGAAGGAAAATTCCTTCAGACCAGTTCTGGATCTAAAAATATTGAATCGTTATGTAAGGATACCAACATTCAAAATGGTAACTGTAAGGACTATCCTGCCTTTTGTTCAACAAGGGCATTATATGTCTACAATAGATTTACAGGATGCATATCTGCATATTCCGATTCATCCAGATCACTATCAGTTTCTGAGATTCTCTTTCCTAGACAAGCATTACCAGTTTGTGGCTCTGCCGTTTGGCCTAGCTACAGCTCCAAGAATTTTTACGAAGGTTCTCAGTGCCCTTCTGTCTGTAATCAGAGAACAGGGTATTGTGGTATTCCTTATTTGGACGATATCTTGGTACTTGCTCAGTCTTCACATTTAGCAGAATCTCATACGAATCGACTTGTGTTGTTTCTTCAACATCATGGTTGGAGGATCAATTTACCAAAAAGTTCATTGATTCCTCAGACTCAGGTAACCTTTTTAGGTTTTCAGATAGATTCAGTGTCCATGACTCTATCTTTGATAGACATGAGACGTCTAAAGTTGATATCAGCTTGTCGAAACCTTCAGTCACAATCTTTCCCTTCGGTAGCCTTATGCATGGAAATTCTAGGTCTTATGACTGCGGCATCGGACGCGATCCCCTTTGCTCGTTTTCACATGCGGCCTCTTCAGCTCTGTATGCTGAACCAGTGGTGCAGGGATTACACAAAGATATCTCAATTAATATCTTTAAAACCGATTGTACGACACTCTCTGACGTGGTGGACAGATCACCATCGTTTAGTTCAGGGGGCTTCTTTTGTTCTTCCGACATGGACTGTAATTTCAACAGATGCAAGTCCTACAGGTTGGGGAGCTGTGTGGGGGTCTCTGACAGCACAAGGGGTTTGGGAATCTCAGGAGGTGAGATTACCGATCAATATTTTGGAACTCCGTGCAATTTTCAGAGCTCTTCAGTCTTGGCCTCTTCTAAAGAGAGAATCGTTCATTTGTTTTCAGACAGACAATGTCACAACTGTGGCATACATCAATCATCAAGGAGGGACTCACAGTCCTCTGGCTATGAAAGAAGTATCTCGAATTCTGGTATGGGCGGAATCCAGCTCCTGTCTAGTTTCTGCGGTTCATATCCCAGGTATAGACAATTGGGAAGCGGATTATCTCAGTCGCCACACGTTACATCCGGGCGAATGGTCTCTTCTCCCAGAGGTATTTCTTCAGATTGTTCAAATATGGGGTCTTCCAGAAATAGATCTGATGGCTTCTCATCTAAACAAGAAACTTCCCAGGTATCTGTCCAGATCCAGGGATCCTCAAGCGGAAGCAGTGGATGCGTTGTCACTTCCTTGGAAGTATCATCCTGCCTATATCTTTCCGCCTCTAGTTCTTCTTCCAAGAGTAATCTCCAAGATTCTGAAGGAATGCTAGTTTGTTCTGCTGGTAGCTCCAGCATGGCCTCACAGGTTTTGGTATACGGATCTTGTCCGGATGGCCTCTTGCCAACCGTGGACTCTTCCGTTAAGACCAGACCTTCTGTCACAAGGTCCTTTTTTCCATCAGGATCTCAAATCCTTAAATTTAAAGGTATGGAGATTGAACGCTTGATTCTTAGTCAAATAGGTTTCTCTGACTCTGTGATTAATACTATGTTACAGGCTCGTAAATCCGTATCTAGGGAGATATATTATAGAGTCTGGAAGACTTATATTTCTTGGTGTCTTTCTCATCATTTTTCCTGGCATTCGTTTAGAATTCCGAGAATTTTACAGTTTCTTCAGGATGGTTTGGATAAAGGTTTGTCTGCAAGTTCCTTGAAAAGACAAATCTCTGCTCTTTCTGTTCTTTTTCACAGAAAGATTGCTAATCTTCCTGATATTCATTGTTTTGTACAAGCTTTGGTTCATATAAAACCTGTCATTAAGTCAATTTCTCCTCCTTGGAGTTTGAATTTGGTTCTGGGGGCTCTTCAAGCTCCTCCATTTGAACCTATGCATTCTTTGGACATTAAATTACTTTCTTGAAAAGTTTTGTTCCTTTTGGCCATCTCTTCTGCCAGAAGAGTTTCTGAATTATCTGCTCTTTCTTGTGAGTCTCCTTTTCTGATTTTTCATCAGGATAAGGCAGTGTTGCGAACTTCTTTTAAATTTTTACCTAAGGTTGTGAATTCTAACAACATTAGTAGAGAAATTGTGGTTCCTTCATTATGTCCTAATCCTAAGAATTCTAAGGAGAAATCATTGCTTTCTTTGGATGTAGTTAGAGCTTTGAAATATTATGTTGAAGCTACTAAGAATTTCGGAAAGACTTCTAGTCTATTTGTTATCTTTTCCAGTTCTAGGAAAGGTCAGAAGGCTTCTGCCATTTCTTTGGCATCTTGGTTGAAATCTTTATTTCATCATGCTTATGTCGAGTCGGGTAAAACTCCGCCTCAAAGGATTACAGCTCATTCTACTAGGTCAGTTTCTACTTCCTGGGCGTTTAGGAATGAAGCTTCGGTTGTTCAGATTTGCAAAGCAGCAACATGGTCTTCTTTGCATACTTTTACTAAATTCTACCATTTTGATGTGTTTTCTTCTTCTGAAGCAGTTTTTGGTAGAAAAGTACTTCAGGCAGCTGTTTCAGTTTGATTCTTCTGCTTATAATTTCAGTTTTTTTCATTATAAGTTTTAAACTTTGTTTGGGTGTGGATTATTTTCAGCGGAATTGGCTGTCTTTATTTTATCCCTCCCTCTCTAGTGACTCTTGCGTGGAAGATCCACATCTTGGGTAGTCATTATCCCATACGTCACTAGCTCATGGACTCTTGCTAATTACATGAAAGAAAACATAATTTATGTAAGAACTTACCTGATAAATTCATTTCTTTCATATTAGCAAGAGTCCATGAGGCCCACCCTTTTTTTTGGTGGTTATGATTTTTTTGTATAAAGCACAATTATTCCAATTCCTTATATTTATGCTTCACACTTTTTTCTTATCACCCCACTTCTTGGCTATTCGTTAAACTGATTTGTGGGTGTGGTGAGGGGTGTATTTATAGGCATTTTGAGGTTTGGGAAACTTTGCCCCTCCTGGTAGGAATGTATATCCCATACGTCACTAGCTCATGGACTCTTGCTAATATGAAAGAAATGAATTTATCTGTTAAGTTCTTACATAAATTATGTTTTATACCTTTTAGGAGTCTAATCCTTCTATTAACTATGTTAATAATCCTTTTCAGAACTGGATTTTAACAGTTTTGCTTTTGAGGTTTTTTTTTCTATTCAATATACTATCTGTATTATATTCTTTTTGTGGAATCCCTCATGAATCAACTAAGTTTTGTTTCTTCAAGACATGGTTAGAGGATTTACTTTACCTAAGAGTTTCGTGTTTCCTCAGACAAGGGTCACTTCTTTTTGGGTTTCTAGATGGATTCTGTGTTCATGTCTTTGTCTTTATCAGACAAAAGTCAATTGTAAGTGGTATTAGCCTGTCTATCTTACAGTCTAGAACATTTCTTTCAGTGGCTATGTGCATGGAAGTTGTTGGGTCTCATAGTTGCAGCATCAGACGTGGTTCTCTTTGCTTGTTTTTCATCTGAGATCTCTTTTTGATTTGCATACTGAATCAATGATACAGAGATTGTTTTTAAATATCATAGTTGATATTTTTAAATCCTAACACTGTACTCTATCTGTTTTGGTGATTAGTCTATCATAATTTTATTCAGGGGGCTTCCTTTTGTTCGTCCTTCCTGGACTGCATTCTTAATGGATGCAAGTCTTACAGGTTGGGGAGCTGTTTGAGGGTCTTTTGACAGCACAAGGGTTTTGGAAACTTCAAGAGGCGAGGTTTCCAATCGATAATTTGGAACGCCGTGCTATTTCTCTTGTAAGGTGTATCCAGTCCATGGATCATCAATTACTTGTGGGATATTCTCCTTCCCAACAGGAAGTTGCAAGAGGATCACCCACAGCAGAGCTGCTATATAGCTCCTCCCCTAACTGCCATATCCAGTCATTCTCTTGCAAGCTCTCAACATAGCTGGAGGTAGTAAGAGGAAAGTGGTGTAATATAGTTAGTTTTTTCTTCAATCAAAAGTTTGTTTTTAAATGGTACCGGAGTTGTACTATTTTATCTCAGGCAGCATTTAGAAGAAGAATCTGCCTGCGTTTTTCTATGATCTTAGCAGAAGTAACTAAGATCCACTGCTGTTCTCACATATGTCTGAGGGGTGAGGTAACTTCAGAGGGAGAATGGCGTGCAGGTTATCCTGCAATAAAGTATGTGCAGTTTAAGTTTTTCTAGGGATGGAATTTGCTAGAAAAAAGCTGCTGATACCGGATTAATGTAAGTTAAGCCTAAATACAGTGATTTAATAGCGACTAGTATCAGGCTTGCTATCAGAGGTATATACTCTGATTAATGTGCAATATAAAACGTTTGCTGGCATGTTTAATCGTTTTTATATATGCTTTGGTGATAAAACTTATTGGGGCCTAGTTTTTTCCACATGGCTGGCTTGATTTTTGCCTAGAAACAGTTTCCTGAGGCTTTCCACTGTTGTAATATGAGTGGGAGGGGCCTAGTTAAAATTACAGACAGAGACATTCAGCTTCTCTCAGCAGTCCCCTGCATGCCTTAGGACATCTCTGAAGGGCTCAAAAGGCTTCAAAAGTCATATATTGAGGAAGGTAAAGCCACAGTGAAGCTGTGGCAGTTGTTGTGACTGTTTAAAAAACGTTTTTTTCAATTTGTTAATCCGTTTTTTGTATTAAGGGGTTAATCATCCATTTGCAAGTGGGTGCAATGCTCTGCTAACTTGTTACATACACTGTAATAATTTAGTTAGTTTAACTGCCTTTTTTCACTGTTATTTCAAATTTTAGCAAAATTTGTTTCCCTTAAAGGCACAGTAACGTTTTTTATATTGCTTGTTGAACTTGATGTAAAGTGTTTTCCAAGCTTGCTAGTCTCATTGCTAGTCTGTATAAACATGTCTGACATAGAGGAAACTCCTTGTTCATTATGTTTAAAAGCCATGGTGGAACCCCATATGAGAATGTGTACTAAATGTATTGATTTCACTTTAAACAATAAAGATCAGCTTTTATCTTTAAAAAATTTATCACCAGAGGATTCTGGCGAGGGGAAAGTTATGCCGACTAACTCTCCCCACGTGTCAGACCCTTTGACTCCCGCTCAAGGGACTCACGCTAATATGGCTCCAAGTACATCAAAGACGCCCATAGCGATTACTTTACAGGACATGGCGGCAATCATGGATAATACCCTGTCAGCGGTATTAGCCAGACTGCCGGAATTCAGAGGAAAGCGCGATAGCTCTGGGGTTAGACGTAGTACAGAGCGCGCAGATGCCTTAAGGCCCATGTCTGATACTGCGTCACAATATGCAGAAGCTGAGGAAGGAGAGCTTCAGTCTGTGGGTGACATTTCTGATTAGGGGAAACCTGATTCAGATATTTCTACTTTTAAATTTAAGCTTGAGAACCTCCGTGTATTGCTTGGGGAGGTGTTAGCTGCTCTGAATGACTGTGACACAATTGTAGTACCAGAGAAATTGTGTAGACTGAATAAATACTATGCAGTGCCGGTGTGTACTGATGTTTTCTTCTGTTAAGTGTGATCAGTCCACGGGTCATCATTACTTCTGGGATATTACTCCTCCCCAACAGGAAGTGCAAGAGGATTCACCCAGCAGAGTTGCATATAGCCCCTCCCCTCTACGTCACCCCCAGTCATTCTCTTGCACCCAACGACTAGATAGGATGTGTGAGAGGACTATGGTGATTTTATTTAGTTTTATTTCTTCAATCAAAAGTTTGTTATTTTTTAATAGCACCGGAGCGTGTTATTCCTTCTCTGGTAGAGTTTGAAGAAGAATCTACCAGAGTTTTTTACTATGATTTTAGCCGGAGTTGTTAAGATCATATTGCTGTTCTCGGCCATCTGAGGAGAGGTAAACTTCAGATCAGGGGGCAGCGGGCAGTTTATTCTGCAAAGAGGTATGTAGCAGTTTTTATTTCTAACAATGGAATTGCTGAGAAAATACTGCCATACCGACATTATATCATGTATGTATAATTTAAAAGTTTTCTGGAGAATGGTACTTCTCTGGAATTACACTGTGTATGTAAGATTTTAGCCTAATAGGAATACAATAGGCTTTTTAATAACTTTTAATTATGTTAAACGTTTTTGCTGGAATGTAAAATCGTTTTCATTTTCTGAGGTACTGGGTGAATAAAATGTTTGGGCACTATTTTTCCGCTTGGCAGTTGCTGGATCTAATTATGACAGTTGCTTAATCTCTCTCACTGTTGTGTGTGAGGGGGTGGGACCTTTTTGGCGCTTTTTGCTACGCATCAAAAATTTCAGTCAAAGCTCTTTGTTTTTCCTGCATGTTCCGGTTTATCTCTACAGAACCCAGGGAGCTTCAAAGCTAATTTGAGGGAAGTAATCTAACAGAGCTGTAAGATTGTAGTTGACTGTGATAAAAAACGTTTATCTTTAACTTTTTTATGCCTCAGGGTTAGTTATAACTTGCTACTGGATACAATACTTTGCTAAGTTACATTTGGTTTTACAAAGCTGATTGATTTCATCTGTTATATTTACTCAGTGCTTTTCAAGCACAGTTCGTTTTTTTCATTGTAATTTTATTGTATAGTATTTCCAAGTTGCAAGTTTATTTGCTAGTTTGTTAAACATGTCTGATTCAGAAGATGAGACCTGTACTATTTGTACTAAAGCCAAGGTGGAGCCCAATAGAAATTTATGTACTAACTGTATTGATGCTACATTAAGTAAAAGTCAATCTGTACAAATTGAACAAATTTCACCAAACAACGAGGGGAGAGTTATGCCGACTAACTCGCCTCACGTGACAGTACCTGCATCTCCCGCCCGGGACGTGCGCGATATGGCGACGCCAAGTACATCTGGGCGGCCATTACAAATAACATTACAAGATATGGCTACTGTTATGACTGAGGATTTGGCTAAATTACCAGAACTAAGGGGCAAGCGAGATCACTCTGGGGTGAGAACAGAGTGCGCTGATAATGTTAGAGCCATGTCAGATACTGCGTCACAACTTGCAGAACATGAGGACGGAGAGCTTCATTCTGCAGCTGACGGTTCTGATCCAAACAGATTGGATTCAGATATTTCAAATTTTAAATTTAAGCTGGAAAACCTCCGTGTTTTACTAGGGGAGGTGTTAGCGGCCCTGAATGATTGTAACACAGTTGCAATACCAGAGAAAATGTGTAGATTGGATAAATATTTTGCTGTACCAACAAGTACTGACGTTTTTCCTATACCTAAGAGACTAACTGAAATTATTACTAAGGAGTGGGATAGACCCGGTGTGCCGTTCTCACCCCCTCCGATATTTAGAAAGATGTTTCCGATAGACGCCACCACGCGGGACTTATGGCAAACGGTCCCTAAGGTGGAGGGAGCAGTTTCTACTTTAGCTAAGCGTACCACTATCCCGGTGGAGGATAGCTTTTCAGATCCAATGGATAAAAAATTAGAGGGTTACCTTAAGAAAATGTTTGTTCAACAAGGTTTTATATTGCAACCCCTTGCATGCATTGCGCCGATCACGGCTGCAGCGGCATTCTGGATTGAGTCTCTAGAAGAGAATCTTAGTTCAGCTACGCTGGACGACATTTCAGACAGGCTTAGAGTACTTAAGCTATCTAATTCTTTCATTTCGGAAGCCGTAGTACATTTAATTAAACTTACGGCTAAGAATTCCGGATTCGCCATTCAGGCGCGCAGAGCACTGTGGCTAAAATCCTGGTCAGCTGATGTTACTTCTAAGTCCAAATTACTTAATATACCTTTCAAGGGACAGACCTTATTTGGGCCTGGTTTGAAAGAAATTATCGCTGACATTACAGGAGGTAAGGGCCACGCCCTACCTCAAGACAAAGCTAAACCTAAGGCTAGACAGTCTAATTTTCGTTCCTTTCGGAATTTCAAAGCAGGAGCAGCATCAACTTCCACTACTCCAAAACAAGAAGGATCTGGTGCTCGCTACAGACAAGGCTGGAGACCTAACCAGTCCTGGAACAAGGGCAAGCAGGCCAGGAAACCTGCTGTTGCCACTAAAACAGCATGAATTGAGGGCCCCCGATCCGGGATCGGATCTAGTGGGGGGCAGACTTTCTCTCTTCGCCCAGGCTTGGGCAAGAGATGTCCAGGATCCCTGGGCGCTAGAGATAATATCTCAGGGATACCTTCTGGACTTCAAACACTCTCTTCCAAGAGAGAGATTTCATCTGTCAAGGTTGTCGACAGACCAAACAAAGAAAGAAGCGTTTCTGCGCTGTATACAAGAACTATTGTTAATGGGAGTAATCCATCCAGTTCCATGGTTGGAACAGGGAAAAGGGTTTTACTCAAATCTGTTTGTGGTTCCCAAAAAAGAAGGAACTTTCAGACCAATCCTGGATTTAAAGATCCTAAACAAATTCCTAAGAGTTCCATCATTCAAAATGGAGACTATCCGGACAATTTTACCTATGATCCAAGAGGGTCAGTACATGACCACAGTGGACTTAAAGGATGCTTACCTTCACATACCGATTCACAAAGATCATTACCGGTATCTAAGATTTGCCTTTCTAGACAGACATTACCAGTTTGTAGCTCTTCCATTCGGATTGGCTACAGCTCCAAGAATCTTCACAAAGGTTCTAGGTGCTCTTCGCTCCAAGAATCTTCACAAAGGTTCTAGGTGCTCTTCTGGCAGTACTAAGACCGCGGGGAATTTCGGTAGCTCCCTACCTAGACGACATTCTGATACAAGCGTCAAGCTTTCAAACTGCCAAGTCTCATACAGAGTTAGTACTGGCATTTCTAAGGTCACATGGATGGAAGGTGAACGAAAAGAAAAGTTCACTCGTTCCACTCACAAGAGTTCCCTTCCTGGGGACTCTTATAGATTCTGTAGAAATGAAGATTTACCTGACAGAAGACAGGTTAATAAGACTTCAAAGTGCTTGCCGCACCCTTCATTCCATTCAACACCCATCGGTGGCTCAATGCATGGAGGTAATCGGCTTAATGGTAGCGGCAATGGACATAGTGCCATTTGCCCGCTTACACCTCAGACCACTGCAATTGTGCATGCTGAGTCAGTGGAATGGGGATTACTCAGACTTGTCCCCTTCTCTGAATCTGGATCAAGAGACCAGAAATTCTCTTCTATGGTGGCTTTCTCGGCCACATCTGTCCAGGGGGATGCCATTCAGCAGACCAGACTGGACAATTGTAACAACAGACGCCAGCCTTCTAGGTTGGGGTGCCGTCTGGAATTCTCTGAAGGCTCAGGGACAATGGAGTCAGGAGGAGAGTCTCCTGCCAATAAACATTCTGGAATTGAGAGCAGTTCTCAATGCCCTTCTGGCCTGGCCCCAGTTGACAACTCGGGAGTTCATCAGGTTTCAGTCGGACAACATCACGACTGTAGCTTACATCAACCATCAGGGAGGGACAAGAAGCTCCCTAGCAATGATGGAAGTATCAAAGATAATTCGCTGGGCAGAGTCTCACTCTTGCCACCTGTCAGCAATCCACATCCCGGGAGTGGAAAACTGGGAGGCGGATTTCTTAAGTCGTCAGACTTTTCATCCGGGAGAGTGGGAACTTCATCCGGAGGTCTTTGCCCAAATACTTCGACGTTGGGGCAAACCAGAGATAGATCTCATGGCGTCTCGACAGAACGCCAAGCTTCCTCGCTACGGGTCCAGATCCAGGGATCCAGGAGCAGTCCTAATAGATGCCCTGACAGCACCTTGGGACTTCAGGATGGCTTATGTGTTTCCACCCTTCCCGATGCTTCCTCGATTGATTGCCAGAATCAAACAGGAGAGAGCATCAGTGATTCTGATAGCACCTGCATGGCCACGCAGGACTTGGTATGCAGACCTGGTGGACATGTCATCCTGTCCACCTTGGTCTCTACCTCTGACACAGGACCTTCTGATACAGGGTCCTTTCAAACATCAAAATCTAACTTCTCTGAAGCTGACTGCTTGGAAATTGAACGTTTGATTTTATCAAAACGTGGGTTTTCTGAGTCAGTTATTGACACCTTAATACAGGCGAGGAAGCCTGTTACCAGAAAGATTTACCATAAAATATGGCGTAAATACCTATACTGGTGTGAATCCAAAGGTTACTCTTGGAGTAAGGTTAGGATTCCTAGGATATTGTCTTTTCTACAAGAAGGTTTAGAAAAGGGTTTATCTGCTAGTTCATTAAAGGGACAGATCTCAGCTCTGTCTATTCTGTTACACAAACGTCTGTCAGAAGTGCCAGACGTTCAGGCTTTTTGTCAGGCTTTAGCGAGGATTAAGCCTGTGTTTAAGACTGTTGCTCCACCATGGAGTTTAAATCTTGTTCTAAACGTTTTACAGGGTGTTCCGTTTGAACCCCTCCATTCCATTGATATAAAGTTGTTATCTTGGAAAGTTCTATTTTTAATGGCTATTTCCTCGGCTCGAAGAGTCTCTGAGTTATCAGCCTTACATTGTGATTCTCCTTATTTGATTTTTCATTCGGATAAGGTAGTTCTGCGTACTAAACCTGGGTTCTTACCCAAGGTAGTCACTAACAGGAATATCAATCAAGAGATTGTTGTTCCTTCTTTGTGTCCAAATCCTTCTTCAAAGAAGGAACGCTTACTACATAATCTGGATGTAGTTCGTGCCCTAAAATTTTACTTGCAGGCAACTAAGGAATTTCGACAAACGTCTTCTCTGTTTGTCGTGTACTCTGGACAGAGGAGAGGTCAAAAGGCTTCGGCAACCTCTCTTTCTTTTTGGCTTCGTAGTATAATACGTTTAGCTTATGAGACTGCTGGACAGCAGCCTCCTGAAAGAATTACAGCCCATTCTACTAGAGCTGTGGCTTCCACTTGGGCCTTCAAGAATGAGGCCTCTGTTGAACAGATTTGCAAGGCTGCAACTTGGTCTTCACTTCATACTTTTTCCAAATTTTACAAATTTGACACATTTGCTTCCTCGGAGGCTATTTTTGGGAGAAAGGTTCTTCAGGCAGTGGTTCCTTCTGTATAAAGAGCCTGCCTATCCCTCCCGTCATCCGTGTACTTTTGCTTTGGTATTGGTATCCCAGAAGTAATGATGACCCGTGGACTGATCACACTTAACAGAAGAAAACATAATTTATGCTTACCTGATAAATTCCTTTCTTCTGTAGTGTGATCAGTCCACGGCCCGCCCTGTTTTTAAGGCAGGTATTTATTTTTAAATTATACTCCAGTCACCACTACACCCTTGGTTCCTCCTTTCTCGTTTTTTGTCCTTGGTCGAATGACTGGGGGTGACGTAGAGGGGAGGGGCTATATGCAACTCTGCTGGGTGAATCCTCTTGCACTTCCTGTTGGGGAGGAGTAATATCCCAGAAGTAATGATGACCCGTGGACTGATCACACTACAGAAGAAAGGAATTTATCAGGTAAGCATAAATTATGTTTTTCCAATACCTAAAAGGTTTACAGAAATCATTAATAAGGAGTGGGATAGACCCGGTGTGCCGTTGCCCCCCCCCCCCCCCCTCCTATTTTTAGAAAAATGTTTTCAATAGACGCCACCACACGGGACTTATGGCAGACGGTCCCTAAGGTGGAGGGAGCAGTTTCTACTTTAGCAAAGCGTACCACTATCCCTGTCGAGGACAGTTGTGCTTTTTCAGATCCAATGGATAAAAAAAATTAGAAGGTTACCTTAAGAAAATGTTTATTCAACAAGGTTTTATCCTGCAGCCCCTTGCATGCATTGCGCCTGTCACTGCTGCTGCGGCGTTCTGGTTTGAGTCTCTGGAAGAGGCCTTTCGGACAGTTACTTTATTGACTGAAATACTTGACAAGCTTAGAACACTTAAGCTAGCTAATTCTTTTGTTTCTGACGCCATTGTTCATTTGACTAAACTAACGGCTAAGAATTCTGGATTCGCCATCCAGGCGCGTAGGGCTTCTATGGCTTAAATCTTGGTCAGCTGATGTGACTTCAAAGTCTAAATTACTTAACATTCCCTTCAAGGGGCAGACCCTATTCGGGCCTGGTTTGAAGGAAATTATTGTTGACATTACTGGAGGTAAGGGTCATACCCTTCCTCAAGACAGGGCCAAATCAAAGGCCAAACAGTCTAATTTTCGTGCCTTTCGAAACTTCAAGGCAGGTGCAGCATCAACTTCCTCTGCTACAAGACAAGAGGGAACTTTCTCTTGTTAAGTGTGTTCAGTCCACGGGTCATCCATTACTTATGGGATATATTCTCCTTCCCAACAGGAAGTTGCAAGAGGATCACCCAAGCAGAGCTGCTATATAGCTCCTCCCCTCACATGTCATATCCAGTCATTCTCTTGCAAGTCTCAACAAAGAAGGAGGTCGCGAGAGGAGATAGGAGTTTTTACCTAATTATTCTTCAATCAAAAGTTTATTATTTTAAAATGGCACCGGAGTGTGCTGTTTTTTCTCTCAGGCAGTATTTAGAAGAAGAATCTGCCTGCGTTTTCTATGATCTTAGCAGACGTAACTAAGATCCACTGGCTGTTCTCGCACATTCTGAGGAGTGGGGTAACTTCAGAAAAGGGAATAGCATGCGGGGTCCCCCGCAAATGAGCTATGTGCAGTAATATTTTCTAGGAATGGAATTGACTAAGAAAACACTGCTTTTACCCATATGATATAAGTACAGCCTTTAATGCAGTAGTAGCGACTGGTATCAGACTGATAAATGTATGCGCAGTTGAGTTATTTTCTAGGGACTAGAATTTGACTGAGAAAATACTGTTAATACTGAAATAAATGTATGAGCCTTAACTGCAGTAGAAGCGACTGGTAGCAGGCTTAGTGATAACTTTGCATAACACTGGAAAGTTGTTTTTAAAACGTTTACTTGCATGTTATTCGTTTTGTGAGGTACTTTGGTGATAAATCTTTTTGGGCATGATTTTTTTCTATATGGCTAACGTATATTTCTTTCATGTAATTAGCAAGAGTCCATGAGCTAGTGACGTATGGGATATACATTCCTACCAGGAGGGGCAAAGTTTCCCAAACCTCAAAATGCCTATAAATACACCCCTCACCACACCCACAATTCAGTTTTACAAACTTTGCCTCCGATGGAGGTGGTGAAGTAAGTTTGTGCTAGATTCTACGTTGATATGCGCTCCGCAGCAAGTTGGAGCCCGGTTTTCCTCTCAGCGTGCAGTGAATGTCAGAGGGATGTGAGGAGAGTATTGCCTATTTGAATGCAGTGATCTCCTTCTAAGGGGTCTATTTCATAGGTTCTCTGTTATCGGTCGTAGAGATTCATCTCTTACCTCCCTTTTCAGATCGACGATATACTCTTATATATACCATTACCTCTGCTGATTCTCGTTTCAGTACTGGTTTGGCTATCTGCTATATGTAGATGAGTGTCCTGGGGTAAGTAAGTCTTATTTTCTGTGACACTCCTAGCTATGGTTGGGCACTTTGTTTATAAAGTTCTAAATATATGTATTCAAACATTTATTTGCCTTGACTCAGAATGTTCAACTTTCCTTATTTTCAGACAGTCAGTTTCATATTTGGGATAATGCATTTTAATTTAACATTTTTCTTACCTTAAAATTTGACTTTTTCCCTGTGGGCTGTTAGGCTCGCGGGGGCTGAAAATGCTTCATTTTATTGCGTCATTCTTGGCGCGGACTTTTTTGGCGCAAAAATTCTATTTCCGTTTCCGGCGTCATACGTGTCGCCGGAAGTTGCGTCATTTTTTGACGTTATTTTGCGCCAAAAATGTCGGCGTTCCGGATGTGGCGTCATTTTTGGCGCCAAAAAGCATTTAGGCGCCAAATAATGTGGGCGTCTTATTTGGCGCGAAAAAATATGGGCGTCACTTTTGTCTCCACATTATTTAAGTCTCATTTTTTATTGCTTCTGGTTGCTAGAAGCTTGTTCTTTGGCATTTTTTCCCATTCCTGAAACTGTCATTTAAGGAATTTGATCAATTTTGCTTTATATATATGTTGTTTTTTCTCTTACATATTGCAAGATGTCTCACGTTGCATCTGAGTCAGAAGATACTACAGGAAAATCACTGTCAAGTGCTGAATCTACCAAAGCTAAGTGTATCTGCTGTAAACTTTTGGTAGCTATTCCTCCAGCTGTTGTTTGTATTGATTGTCATGACAAACTTGTTAAAGCAGATAATATTTCCTTTAGTAAAGTACCATTGCCTGTTGCAGTTCCTTCAACATCTAAGGTGCAGAATGTTCCTGATAATATAAGAGATTTTGTTTCAGAATCCATAAAGAAGGCTATGTCTGTTGTTTCTCCTTCTAGTAAACGTAAAAAATCTTTTAAAACTTCTCTCCCTACAGATGAATTTTTAACTGAACATCATCATTCTGATTCTGATGATTCCTCTGGTTCAGAGGATTCTGTCTCAGAGGTTGATGCTGATAAATCTTCATATTTATTTAAAATGGAATTTATTCGTTCTTTACTTAAAGAAGTACTAATTGCTTTAGAAATAGAGGATTCTGGTCCTCTTGATACTAACTCTAAACGTTTAGATAAGGTATTTAAAGCTCCTGTGGTTATTCCAGAAGTTTTTCCTGTTCCTAATGCTATTTCTGCAGTAATTTCCAAAGAATGGGATAATTTGGGTAATTCATTTACTCCTTCTAAACGTTTTAAGCAATTATATCCTGTGCCGTCTGACAGATTAGAATTTTGGGACAAGATCCCTAAAGTTGATGGGGCTATTTCTACCCTTGCTAAACGTACTACTATTCCTACGTCAGATGGTACTTCGTTTAAGGATCCTCTAGATAGGAAAATTGAGTCCTTTCTAAGAAAAGCTTATCTGTGTTCAGGTAATCTTCTTAGACCTGCTATATCTTTGGCTGATGTTGCTGCAGCTTCAACTTTTTGGTTGGAAACTTTAGCGCAACAAGTAACACATCGTGATTCTCATGATATTATTATTCTTCTTCAGCATGCTAATAATTTTATCTGTGATGCCATTTTTGATATTATCAGAGTTGATGTCAAGTTTATGTCTCTCCTTTGCTCGTTTTCACATGCGACCTCTTCAGCTCTGTATGCTGAAGCAATGGTGCAAGGATTACACGAAGATATCTCAATTAATATCTTTAAAACCGATTGTTCGACACTCTCTAACATGGTGGACAGATCACCATCGTTTAATTCAGGGGGCTTCTTTTGTGCTTCCGACCTGGACTGTAATTTCAACAGATGCAAGTCTCACAGGTTGGGGAGCTGTGTGGGGATCTCTGACGGCACAAGGAGTTTGGGAATCTCAGGAGGTGAGATTACCGATCAATATTTTGGAACTCCGTGCAATTTTCAGAGCTCTTCAGTTTTGGCCTCTTCTGAAGAGAGAATCGTTCATTTGTTTTCAGACAGACAATGTCACAACTGTGGCATACATCAATCATCAAGGAGGGACTCACAGTCCTCTGGCTATGAAAGAAGTATCTCGAATTTTGGTTTGGGCGGAATCCAGCTCCTGTCTAATCTCTGCGGTTCATATCCCAGGTGTAGACAATTGGGAAGCGGATTATCTCAGTCGCCAAACGTTGCATCCGGGCGAATGGTCTCTTCACCCAGAGGTATTTCTTCAGATTGTTCAAATGTGGGAACTTCCAGAAATAGATCTGATGGCGTCCCATCTAAACAAGAAACTTCCCAGGTATCTGTCCAGATCCCGGGATCCTCAGGCGGAGGCAGTGGATGCATTATCACTTCCTTGGAAGTATCATCCTGCCTATATCTTTCCGCCTCTAGTTCTTCTTCCAAGAGTAATCTCCAAGATTCTGAAGGAATGCTCGTTTGTTCTGCTGGTAGCTCCGGCATGGCCTCACAGGTTTTGGTATGCGGATCTTGTCCGGATGGCCTCTTGCCAACCGTGGACTCTTCCGTTAAGACCAGACCTTCTGTCACAAGGTCCTTTTTTCCATCAGGATCTGAAATCCTTAAATTTAAAGGTATGGAGATTGAACGCTTGATTCTTGGTCAAAGAGGTTTCTCTGACTCTGTGATTAATACTATGTTACAGGCTCGTAAATCTGTATCTCGAGAGATATATTATAGAGTCTGGAAGACTTATATTTCTTGGTGTCTTTCTCATCATTTTTCCTGGCATTCTTTTAAAATACCGAGAACTTTACAGTTCCTTCAGGATGGTTTAGATAAGGGTTTGTCCGCAAGTTCTTTGAAAGGACAAATCTCTGCTCTTTCTGTTCTTTTTCACAGAAAGATTGCTATTCTTCCTGATATTCATTGTTTTGTACAAGCTTTGGTTCGTATAAAACCTGTCATTAAGTCAATTTCTCCTCCTTGGAGTTTGAATTTGGTTCTGGGAGCTCTTCAAGCTCCTCCGTTTGAACCTATGCATTCATTGGACATTAAATTACTTTCTTGGAAAGTTTTGTTCCTTTTGGCCATCTCTTCTGCCAGAAGAGTTTCTGAATTATCTGCTTTTTCTTGTGAGTCTCCTTTTCTGATTTTTCATCAGGATAAGGCGGTGTTGCGAACTTCTTTTGAATTTTTACCTAAAGTTGTGAATTCCAACAACATTAGTAGAGAAATTGTGGTTCCTTCATTATGTCCTAATCCTAAGAATTCTAAGGAGAAATCGTTGCATTCTTTGGATGTTGTTAGAGCTTTGAAATATTATGTTGAAGCTACGAAATCTTTTCGTAAGACTTCTAGTCTATTTGTTATCTTTTCCGGTTCTAGAAAAGGCCAGAAAGCTTCTGCCATTTTCTTTGGCATCTTGGTTGAAATCTTTAATTCATCTTGCCTATGTTGAGTCGGGTAAAACTCCGCCTCAGAGAATTACAGCTCATTCTACTAGGTCAGTTTCTACTTCCTGGGCGTTTAGGAATGAAGCTTCGGTTGACCAGATCTACAAAGCAGCAACTTGGTCCTCTTTGCATACTTTTACTAAATTCTACCATTTTGATGTATTTTCTTCTTCTGAAGCAGTTTTTGGTAGAAAAGTACTTCAGGCAGCGGTTTCAGTTTGAATCTTCTGCTTATGTTTTTCGTTAAACTTTATTTTGGGTGTGGATTATTTTCAGCAGGAATTGGCTGTCTTTATTTTATCCCTCCCTCTCTAGTGACTCTTGTGTGGAAAGATCCACATCTTGGGTAGTCATTATCCCATACGTCACTAGCTCATGGACTCTTGCTAATTACATGAAAGAAAACATAATTTATGTAAGAACTTACCTGATAAATTCATTTCTTTCATATTAGCAAGAGTCCATGAGGCCCGCCCTTTTTTGTGGTGGTTATGATTTTGTATAAAGCACAATTATTCCAATTCCTTATTTTATATGCTTTCGCACTTTTTTATCACCCCACTTCTTGGCTATTCGTTAAACTGAATTGTGGGTGTGGTGAGGGGTGTATTTATAGGCATTTTGAGGTTTGGGAAACTTTGCCCCTCCTGGTAGGAATGTATATCCCATACGTCACTAGCTCATGGACTCTTGCTAATATGAAAGAAATGAATTTATCAGGTAAGTTCTTACATAAATTATGTTTCTTTCATGTAATTAGCAAGAGTCCATGAGCTAGTGACATATGGGATATACATTCCTACCAGGAGGGGCAAAGTTTCCCAAACCTCAAAATGCCTATAAATACACCCCTCACCACACCCACAATTCAGTTTTACAAACTTTGCCTCCGATGGAGGTGGTGAAGTAAGTTTGTGCTAGATTCTACGTTGATATGCGCTCCGCAGCAAGTTGGAGCCCGGTTTTCCTCTCAGCGTGCAGTGAATGTCAGAGGGATGTGAGGAGAGTATTGCCTATTTGAATGCAGTGATCTCCTTCTAAGGGGTCTATTTCATAGGTTCTCTGTTATCGGTCGTAGAGATTCATCTCTTACCTCCCTTTTCAGATCGACGATATACTCTTATATATACCATTACCTCTGCTGATTCTCGTTTCAGTACTGGTTTGGCTATCTGCTATATGTAGATGAGTGTCCTGGGGTAAGTAAGTCTTATTTTCTGTGACACTCCTAGCTATGGTTGGGCACTTTGTTTATAAAGTTCTAAATATATGTATTCAAACATTTATTTGCCTTGACTCAGAATGTTCAACTTTCCTTATTTTCAGACAGTCAGTTTCATATTTGGGATAATGCATTTTAATTTAACATTTTTCTTACCTTAAAATTTGACTTTTTCCCTGTGGGCTGTTAGGCTCGCGGGGGCTGAAAATGCTTCATTTTATTGCGTCATTCTTGGCGCGGACTTTTTTGGCGCAAAAATTCTATTTCCGTTTCCGGCGTCATACGTGTCGCCGGAAGTTGCGTCATTTTTTTGACGTTATTTTGCGCCAAAAATGTCGGCGTTCCGGATGTGGCGTCATTTTTGGCGCCAAAAAGCATTTAGGCGCCAAATAATGTGGGCGTCTTATTTGGCGCGAAAAAATATGGGCGTCACTTTTGTCTCCACATTATTTAAGTCTCATTTTTTCTTGCTTCTGGTTGCTAGAAGCTTGTTCTTTGGCATTTTTTCCCATTCCTGAAACTGTCATTTAAGGAATTTGATCAATTTTGCTTTATATATATGTTGTTTTTTCTCTTACATATTGCAAGATGTCTCACGTTGCATCTGAGTCAGAAGATACTACAGGAAAATCGCTGTCAAGTGCTGAATCTACCAAAGCTAAGTGTATCTGCTGTAAACTTTTGGTAGCTATTCCTCCAGCTGTTGTTTGTATTGATTGTCATGACAAACTTGTTAAAGCAGATAATATTTCCTTTAGTAAAGTACCATTGCCTGTTGCAGTTCCTTCAACATCTAAGGTGCAGAATGTTCCTGATAATATAAGAGATTTTGTTTCTGAAATCCATAAAGAAGGCTATGTCTGTTATTTCTCCTTCTAGTAAACGTAAAAAATCTTTTAAAACTTCTCTCCCTACAGATGAATTTTTAACTGAACATCATCATTCTGATTCTGATGATTCCTCTGGTTCAGAGGATTCTGTCTCAGAGGTTGATGCTGATAAATCTTCATATTTATTTTAAATGGAATTTATTCGTTCTTTACTTAAAGAAGTCCTAATTGCTTTAGAAATAGAGGATTCTGGTCCTCTTGATACTAAATCTAAACGTTTAAATAAGGTTTTTAAATCTCCTGTAGTTATTCCAGAAGTTTTTCCTGTCCCTGATGCTATTTCTGCAGTAATTTCCAAAGAATGGGATAATTTGGGTAATTCATTTACTCCTTCTAAACGTTTTAAGCAATTATATCCTGTGCCGTCTGACAGATTAGAATTTTGGGACAAGATCCCTAAAGTTGATGGGGCTATTTCTACCCTTGCTAAACGTACTACTATTCCTACGTCAGATGGTACTTCGTTTAAGGATCCTCTAGATAGGAAAATTGAGTCCTTTCTAAGAAAAGCTTATCTGTGTTCAGGTAATCTTCTTAGACCTGCTATATCTTTGGCTGATGTTGCTGCAGCTTCAACTTTTTGGTTGGAAACTTTAGCGCAACAAGTAACACATCGTGATTCTCATGATATTATTATTCTTCTTCAACATGCTAATAATTTTATCTGTGATTCCATTTTTGATATTATCAGAGTTGATGTCAGGTTTATGTCTCTAGCTATTTTAGCTAGTAGAGCTTTATGGCTTAAAACTTGGAATGCTGATATGGCTTCTAAATCAACTTTACTTTCCATTTCTTTCCAGGGTAACAAATTATTTGGTTCTCAGTTGGATTCCATTATTTCAACTGTTACTGGTGGGAAAGGAACTTTTTTACCACAGGATAAAAAATCTAAAGGTAAAAACAGGGCTAATAATCGTTTTCGTTCCTTTCGTTTCAACAAAGAACAAAAGCCTGATCCTTCATCCTCAGGAGCAGTTTCAGTTTGGAGACCATCTCCAGTCTGGAATAAATCCAAGCCAGCTAGAAAGGCAAAGCCTGCTTCTAAGTCCACATGAAGGTGCGGCCCTCATTCCAGCTCAGCTGGTAGGGGGCAGGTTACGTTTTTTCAAGGAAATTTGGATCAATTCTGTTCACAATCTTTGGATTCAGAGCATTGTTTCAGAAGGGTACAGAATTGGTTTCAAGTTGAGACCTCCTGCAAAGAGATTTTTTCTTTCCCGTGTCCCAGTAAATCCAGTAAAAGCTCAAGCATTTCTGAAATGTGTTTCAGATCTAGAGTTGACTGGAGTAATTATGCCAGTTCCAGTTCCGGAACAGGGGATGGGGTTTTATTCAAATCTCTTCATTGTACCAAAGAAGGAAAATTCTTTCAGACCAGTTCTGGATCTAAAAATATTGAATCGTTATGTAAGGATACCAACGTTCAAGATGGTAACTGTAAGGACTATCTTACCTTTTGTTCAGCAAGGGAATTATATGTCCACAATAGATTTACAGGATGCATATCTGCATATTCCGATTCATCCAGATCATTATCAGTTCCTGAGATTCTCGTTTCTGGACAAGCATTACCAGTTTGTGGCTCTGCCGTTTGGCCTAGTTACAGCTCCAAGAATTTTTACAAAGGTTCTCGGTGCCCTGCTGTCTGTAATCAGAGAACAGGGTATTGTGGTATTTCCTTATTTGGACGATATCTTGGTACTTGCTCAGTCTTTACATTTAGCAGAATCTCATACGAATCGACTTGTGTTGTTTCTTCAAGATCATGGTTGGAGGATCAATTTACCAAAAAGTTCTTTGATTCCTCAGACAAGGGTAATCTTTCTGGGTTTCCAGATGGATTCAGTGTCCATGACTCTGTCTTTAACAGACAAGAGACGTCTAAAGTTGATTACAGCTTGTCGAAACCTTCAGTCACAATCATTCCCTTCGGTAGCCTTATGCATGGAAATTCTAGGTCTTATGACTGCTGCATCGGACGCAATCCCCTTTGCTCGTTTTCACATGCGACCTCTTCAGCTCTGTATGCTGAAGCAATGGTGAAAGGATTATACGAAGATATCTCAATTAATATCTTTAAAACCGATTGTTCGACACTCTCTAACATGGTGGACAGATCACCATCGTTTAATTCAGGGGGCTTCTTTTGTGCTTCCGACCTGGACTGTAATTTCAACAGATGCAAGTCTCACAGGTTGGGGAGCTGTGTGGGGATCTCTGACGGCACAAGGAGTTTGGGAATCTCAGGAGGTGAGATTACCGATCAATATTTTGGAACTCCGTGCAATTTTCAGAGCTCTTCAGTTTTGGCCTCCTCTGAAGAGAGAATCGTTCATTTGTTTTCAGACAGACAATGTCACAACTGTGGCATACATCAATCATCAAGGAGGGACTCACAGTCCTCTGGCTATGAAAGAAGTATCTCGAATTTTGGTTTGGGCGGAATCCAGCTCCTGTCTAATCTCTGCGGTTCATATCCCAGGTGTAGACAATTGGGAAGCGGATTATCTCAGTCGCCAAACGTTGCATCCGGGCGAATGGTCTCTTCACCCAGAGGTATTTCTTCAGATTGTTCAAATGTGGGAACTTCCAGAAATAGATCTGATGGCGTCCCATCTAAACAAGAAACTTCCCAGGTATCTGTCCAGATCCCGGGATCCTCAGGCGGAGGCAGTGGATGCATTATCACTTCCTTGGAAGTATCATCCTGCCTATATCTTTCCGCCTCTAGTTCTTCTTCCAAGGGTAATCTCCAAGATTCTGAAGGAATGCTCGTTTGTTCTGCTGGTAGCTCCGGCATGGCCTCACAGGTTTTGGTATGCGGATCTTGTCCGGATGGCCTCTTGCCAACCGTGGACTCTTCCGTTAAGACCAGACCTTCTGTCACAAGGTCCTTTTTTTCCATCAGGATCTGAAATCCTTAAATTTAAAGGTATGGAGATTGAACGCTTGATTCTTGGTCAAAGAGGTTTCTCTGACTCTGTGATTAATACTATGTTACAGGCTCGTAAATCTGTATCTCGAGAGATATATTATAGAGTCTGGAAGACTTATATTTCTTGGTGTCTTTCTCATCATTTTTCCTGGCATTCTTTTAGAATACCGAGAATTTTACAGTTCCTTCAGGATGGTTTAGATAAAGGTTTGTCCGCAAGTTCTTTGAAAGGACAAATCTCTGCTCTTTCTGTTCTTTTTCACAGAAAGATTGCTATTCTTCCTGATATTCATTGTTTTGTACAAGCTTTGGTTCGTATAAAACCTGTCATTAAGTCAATTTCTCCTCCTTGGAGTTTGAATTTGGTTCTGGGAGCTCTTCAAGCTCCTCCGTTTGAACCTATGCATTCATCGGACATTAAATTACTTTCTTGGAAAGTTTTGTTCCTTTTGGCCATCTCTTCTGCCAGAAGAGTTTCTGAATTATCTGCTCTTTCTTGTGAGTCTCCTTTTCTGATTTTTCATCAGGATAAGGCGGTGTTGCGAACTTCTTTTGAATTTTTACCTAAAGTTGTGAATTCCAACAACATTAGTAGAGAAATTGTGGTTCCTTCATTATGTCCTAATCCTAAGAATTCTAAGGAGAAATCGTTGCATTCTTTGGATGTTGTTAGAGCTTTGAAATATTATGTTGAAGCTACGAAATCTTTTCGTAAGACTTCTAGTCTATTTGTTATCTTTTCCGGTTCTAGAAAAGGCCAGAAAGCTTCTGCCATTTCTTTGGCATCTTGGTTGAAATCTTTAATTCATCTTGCCTATGTTGAGTCGGGTAAAACTCCGCCTCAGAGAATTACAGCTCATTCTACTAGGTCAGTTTCTACTTCCTGGGCGTTTAGGAATGAAGCTTCGGTTGACCAGATCTGCAAAGCAGCAACTTGGTCCTCTTTGCATACTTTTACTAAATTCTATCATTTTGATGTATTTTCTTCTTCTGAAGCAGTTTTTGGTAGAAAAGTACTTCAGGCAGCGGTTTCAGTTTGAATCTTCTGCTTATGTTTTTCGTTAAACTTTATTTTGGGTGTGGATTATTTTCAGCAGGAATTGGCTGTCTTTATTTTATCCCTCCCTCTCTAGTGACTCTTGTGTGGAAAGATCCACATCTTGGGTAGTCATTATCCCATACGTCACTAGCTCATGGACTCTTGCTAATTACATGAAAGAAAACATAATTTATGTAAGAACTTACCTGATAAATTCATTTCTTTCATATTAGCAAGAGTCCATGAGGCCCGCCCTTTTTTTGTGGTGGTTTTGATTTTGTATAAAGCACAATTATTCCAATTCCTTATTTTATATGCTTTCGCACTTTTTTATCACCCCACTTCTTGGCTATTCGTTAAACTGAATTGTGGGTGTGGTGAGGGGTGTATTTATAGGCATTTTGAGGTTTGGGAAACTTTGCCCCTCCTGGTAGGAATGTATATCCCATACGTCACTAGCTCATGGACTCTTGCTAATATGAAAGAAATGAATTTATCAGGTAAGTTCTTACATAAATTATGTTTTTCTGCATAGAAACCGTTGTAACAGGTCTCCCACTGTTGTAATATGAGTGGGAGGGGCCTTTTTTAGCGCCTTGTTGCACAGTTAAAATTCTAGCACAGTCTTCCTGCTTCTTCCTCCTTGATCCAGGACGTCTCCAGAGAGCTCAGAGGTCTTCAAAATTCATTTTTGAGGGAGGTAATCAGTCACAGCAGACCTGTGACAGTGTGTTTGACTGTGATAAAAGCGTTAAATCTTAAATTGATTATCCGTTTTTGGGTATTGAGGGGTTAATCATCCGTTTGCTAGTGGGTGCAATCCTCTTCTAAATTCACACATTTACTGTTAAAATTGTTGGCTATAACTGAATTAGTTCATTGTTATTTCAACTGTGACAGTTTTTTTGTGTTTTTAAAAGCGCTGCAGCGTTTTTTCTATTGCTTGTAAATTTATTGAAAGATTTTTTCCAAGCTTGCTAGCCTTCATTGCTAGTCTGTTTAAACATGTCTGATACAGATGAATCTACTTGTTCATTATGTTTAAAAGCCAATGTGGAGCCCAATAGAAATATGTGTACCAATTGTTTTGATGTTACTTTAAATAAAAGTCAGTCTTTACTGGTAAAGAAATTATCACCAGACAACGAGGGGGAAGTTATGCCGCCTAACTCTCCTCACGTGTCAGTACCTTCGCCTCCCGCTCAGGAGGTGCGTGAGATTGTGGCGCCAAGTATATCAAGGCCCTTACAAATCACTTTGCATGATATGGCTAATGTTATGAAAGAAGTATTATCTAATTTGCCTGAGTTAAGAGGCAAGCGCGATAGCTCTGGGTTTAGGACAGAGCGCACCGATGACACGAGAGCCATGTCCGATACTGCGTCACAATTTGCAGAACATGACGACGGAGAGCTTCATTCTGTGGGTGACGGATCTGATCCGGGGAGACCGGATTCAGAAATTTCAAATTTTAAATTTAAGCTTGAGAACCTCCGTGTATTGCTAGGGGAGGTGTTAGCGGCTCTGAATGATTGCGACACGGTTGCAATCCCAGAGAAATTATGTAGGCTGGATAAATACTATGCGGTACCGGTGTGTACTGACGTTTTTCCTATACCTAAAAGGCTTACAGAGATTATTAGCAAGGAGTGGGATAGACCCGGTGTGCCCTTTTCCCCTCCTCCGATATTTAGAAAAATGTTCCCAATAGACGCCACCACACGAGACTTATGGCAGACGGTCCCTAAGGTGGAGGGAGCAGTTTCTACTTTAGCCAAGTGTACCACTATCCCGGTGGAGGATAGTTGTGCTTTCTCAGATCCAATGGATAAAAAATTAGAGGGTTACCTTAAGAAAATGTTTGTTCAACAAGGTTTTATATTACAGCCCCTTGCATGCATTGCGCCCGTCACTGCTGCAGCGGCATTCTGGTTTGAGTCTCTGGAAGAGGCTATTCGCACAGCACCATTGGATGAGATTATGAACAAGCTTAAAGCCCTTAAGCTAGCTAATGCATTTGTTTCGGATGCCGTTGTGCATTTAACCAAACTAACGGCTAAGAACTCCGGAGTCGCCATCCAGGCGCGCAGAGCGCTATGGCTTAAATCCTGGTCAGCAGATGTAACTTCTAAATCTAAATTGCTTAATATTCCTTTCAAAGGGCAAACCTTATTCGGGCCCGGCTTGAAAGAAATTATTGCTGACATTACTGGAGGTAAGGGTCACACCCTTCCTCAGGACAGGACCAAACCAAAGGCCAAACAGTCTAATTTTCGTGCCTTTCGTAATTTCAAGGCAGGAGCAGCATCAACTTCCTCCGCTCCAAAACAGGAAGGGACTGCTACTCGTTACAGACAGGGTTGGAAAGGCAACCAGTCCTGGAACACGGGCAAGCAGGCCAGAAAACCTACTTCTGCCCCTAAGACAGCATGAAGAAAGGGCCCCCTATCTAGAAACGGATCTAGTGGGGGGCAGACTTTCTCTCTTCGCCCAGGCCTGTGCAAGAGATGTCCACGATCCCTGGGCATTGGAGATCATATCTCAGGGATACCTTCTGGACTTCAAAACTTCTCCCCCACAAGGGAGATTTCATCTGTCAAGGTTATCAACAAACCTAATAAAGAAAGAGGCATTTCTACGATGTGTACAAGACCTCTTAGTAATGGGAGTGATCCACCCGGTTCCGCGGACGGAACAAGGGCAAGGTTTTTACTCAAATCTGTTTGTGGTTCCCAAAAAAGAGGGAACCTTCAGGCCAATCTTGGACCTGAAGATCTTAAACAAATTCCTAAGGGTTCTATCGTTCAAAATGGAAACTATTCGAACCATCCTACCCATGATCCAAGAGGGTCAGTATATGACCACAGTGGACGCCTACCTTCACATACCGATTCACAAAGTTCATTATCGGTACCTAAGGTTTGCCTTTCTAGACAGGCATTACCAGTTTGTAGCTCTTCCCTTCGGGTTGGCTACGGCCCTGAGAATTTTTACAAATGTTCTGGGCTCGCTTCTGGCGGTACTAAGACCGCGAGGCATAGCGGTGGCTCCGTACCTAGACGACATTCTGATACAAGCGTCAAGTTTTCAAAATGCAAAGTCTCATACAGAGATAGTTCTAGCATTTCTGAGGTTGCATGGGTGGAAAGTGAACATGGAAAAGAGTTCTCTGTTCCCACTCACAAGGGTTCCCTTTCTAGGGACTCTTATAGATTCTGTAGAGATGAGGATTTACCTGACGGAGTCCAGGTTATCAAAAATCCTAAATGCTTGCCGTGTCCTTCATTCCATTCCAAGCCCATCAGTAGCTCAGTCGCGGCAATGGACATAGTGCCATTTGCGCGCCTACATCTCAGACCGCTGCAACTATGCATGCTAAGTCAGTGGAATGGGAATTACTCAGATCTTTCCCCTTTACTAAATCTGGACCAGGAGGCCAGAGATTCTCTTCTCTGGTGGTTGTCGCGGGTTCATCTGTCCAAAGGAATGACTTTTCGCAGACCAGATTGGACGATTGTAACAACAGATGCCAGCCTACTAGGCTGGGGTGCAGTCTGGAACTCCCTGAAGGCTCAGGGATCGTGGACTCAGGAGGAGAAACTCCTCCCAATAAATATTCTGGAGTTAAGAGCAATATTCAATGCTCTTCTAGTTGGCCTCAGTTAGCAACACTGAGGTTCATCAGATTTCAGTCGGACAACATCACGACTGTGGCTTACATCAATCATCAAGGGGGAACCAGGAGTTCCCTAGCGATGTTGGAAGTCTCGAAGATAATTCGCTGGGCAGAGTCTCACTCTTGTCATCTGTCAGCGATCTACATCCCAGGCGTGGAGAACTGGGAGGTGGATTTTCTAAGTCGCCAGACCTTTCTTGCGGGGGAGTGGGAACTTCACCCGGAGGTGTTTGCTCAACTAATTCTTCGTTGGGGCGCACCGGAGCTGGATCTCATGGCATCTCGCCAGAACGCCAAGCTTCCTTGTTACGGATCCAGGTCCAGGGACCCGGGAGCGGTGCTGGTAGATGCACTAGCAGCCCTTTGGGTTTTCAACATGGCTTATGTGTTTCAACTATTTCCGTTGCTACCTCGACTGATTGCCAGGATCAAACAGGAGAGAGCATCGGTGATTCTGATAGCGCCTGCGTGGCCACGCAGGACTTGGTATGCAGACCTAGTGGACATGTCGTCCTGTCCACCATGGTCTCTGCCTCTGAGGCAGGACCTTCTAATTCAGGGTCCTTTCAACCATCCAAGCCTAATTTCTCTGAGGCTGACTGCATGGAGATTGAACGCTTGATTCTATCAAAGCGTGGTTTTTCGGAGTCGGTTATTGATACGTTAATACAGGCTCGGAAACCTGTTACCAGAAAAATTTACCATAAGATATGGCGTAAATATTTATATTGGTGTGAATCCAAGAGTTACTCATGGAGTAAGGTTAGGATTCCTAGGATATTGGCTTTTCTACAAGAAGGTTTAGAAAAGGGTTTGTCCGCTAGTTCGTTAAAGGGACAGATTTCTGCTCTGTCTATTCTTTTACACAAACGTCTGGCAGAGATTCCAGACGTCCAGGCTTTTTGTCAGGCTTTGGCTAGGATTAAGCCTGTGTTTAAAACTGTTGCTCCTCCGTGGAGCTTAAACTTGGTTCTTAAAGTTCTTCAGGGTGTTCCGTTTGAACCCCTTCATTCCATTGATATTAAGCTTTTATCTTGGAAAGTTCTGTTTTTGATGGCTATTTCCTCGGCTCGAAGAGTCTCTGAGTTATCTGCCTTACATTGCGATTCTCCTTATCTGATTTTTCATTCAGACAAAGTAGTTCTGCGTACTAAACCTGGGTTTTTACCTTAGGTTGTTTCTAACAGGAATATCAATCAAGAGATTGTTGTTCCTTCATTATGTCCTAATCCTTCCTCAAAGAAGGAACGTCTTTTGCATAATCTGGACGTAGTCCGTGCCCTGAAGTTCTACTTACAGGCAACTAAAGATTTTCGGCAAACTTCTTCTCTGTTTGTCGTTTATTCTGGTCAGAGGAGAGGTCAAAAGGCTTCGGCCACCTCTCTCTCTTTTTGGCTTCGTAGCATAATACGTTTAGCCTATGAGACTGCTGGACAGCAGCCTCCTGAAAGAATTACAGCTCATTCCACTAGAGCTGTGGCTTCCACCTGGGCCTTTAAGAATGAGGCCTCTGTTGAACAGATTTGCAAGGCTGCAACTTGGTCCTCACTTCATACCTTTTCAAAATTTTACAAATTTGACACTTTTGCTTCTTCGGAGGCTGTTTTTGGGAGAAAGGTTCTACAGGCAGTGGTTCCTTCTGTTTAATGTTCCTGCCTTGTCCCTCCCATCATCCGTGTACTTTAGCTTTGGTATTGGTATCCCATAAGTAATGGATGACCCGTGGACTGAACACACTTAACAAGAGAAAACAAAATTTATGCTTACCCGATAAATTTATTTCTCTTGTAGTGTGTTCAGTCCACGGCCCGCCCTGTTTTTTTTTGAGGCAGTTCTAAATTTTAATTAAAACTCCAGTCACCACTGCACCCTATAGTTTTTCCTTTCTCGTCTTGTTTCGGTCGAATGACTGGATATGACATGTGAGGGGAGGAGCTATATAGCAGCTCTGCTTGGGTGATCCTCTTGCAACTTCCTGTTGGGAAGGAGAATATATCCCATAAGTAATGGATGACCCGTGGACTGAACACACTACAAGAGAAATAAATTTATCAGGTAAGCATAAATTATGTTTATGCTCAATCCAAGCCGGGCTGGAAACCTAACCAGTCCTGGAACAAAGGCATGCAGACCAGAAAGCCTGCTGCTGCCTCTAAGACAGCATGAAGGAACGGCCCCCTATCCGGTAACGGATCTAGTAGGGGGCAGACTTTCTCTCTTTGCCCAGGCGTGGGCAAGAGATGTTCAGGATCCCTGGGCGTTGGAGATCATATCTCAGGGATATCTTCTGGACTTCAAAGCTTCCCCTCCTCAAGGGAGATTTCACCTTTCGAGATTATCTGTAAACCAGATAAAGAAAGAGGCATTCTTACGCTGTGTGCAAGACCTCCTAGTTATGGGAGTGATCTGTCCAGTTCCACAGTCGGAACAGAGACAGGGTTTTTATTCAAATCTGTTTGTGGTTCCCAAAAAAGAGGGAACCTTCAGACCCATTTTGGATCTAAAGATCTTAAACAAATTCCTCAGAGTTCCATCGTTAAAAATGGAAACTATTCGGACCATCCTACCTATGATCCAGGAGGGTCAGTACATGACCACAGTGGATTTGAAGGATGCTTACCTTTACATACCGATTCACAAAGATCATCATCGGTTCCTAAGGTTTGCCTTTCTGGACAGGCATTACCAATTTGTGGCTCTTCCCTTCGGGTTAGCTACAGCTCCAAGAATCTTTACAAAGGTTCTGGGATCACTTCTGGCGGTCCTAAGACCGCAAGGTATATCAGTGGCCCCTTATCTGGACGACATCCTGATACAGACGTCAAGCTTTAAGATTGCCAAGTCACATACAGACATAGTTCTGGCATTTATCAGGTCACATGGGTGGAAGGTGAACAAGGAAAAGAGTTCTCTATCCCCACTCACAAGAGTCTCCTTCCTAGGGACTCTGATAGATTCTGTAAAAATGAAGATTTACCTGACAGAATCCAGGTTATCAAAGCTTCTAAAATCTTGCCGTGTTCTATTCCGCGCCCTTCGGTGGCTCAGTGTATGGAAGTAATCGGCTTGATGGTAGCGGCGATGGACATAGTGCCATTTGCGCGACTACATCTCAGACCTCTGCAACTATGCATGCTCAGTCAGTGGAATGGGGATTACACAGATTTGTCCCCTCTGCTAAATCTGGATCAAGAGACCAGAGAATCTCTTCTTTGGTGGCTATCTCGGGTCCATCTGTCCAAAGGTATGACCTTTCGCAGGCCAGATTGGACTATTGTAACAACAGATGCCAGCCTTCTAGATTGGGGTGCAGTCTGGAATTCCCTGAAGGCTCAGGGATCGTGGACTCAGGAGGAGAAACTCCTTCCAATAAATATTCTGGAGTTAAGAGCAATATTCAATGCTCTTCTAGCTTGGCCTCAGTTAGCAACCCTGAGGTTCATCAGATTTCAGTCGGACAACATCACGACTGTGGCTTACATCAACCTTCAAGGGGGAACCAGGTGTTCCCTAGCGATGTTAGAAGTCTCCAAGATAATTCGCTGGGCAGAGACTCACTCTTGCCACCTATCAGCAATCCATATCCCAGGTGTAGAGAACTGGGAGGCGGATTTTCTAAGTCGTCAGACTTTTCATCCGGGGGAGTGGGAACTCAATCCGGAGGTGTTTGCTCAATTGGTTCATCGTTGGGGCAAACCAGAACTGGATCTCATGGCGTCTCGCCAGAACGCCAAGCTTTCTTGTTACGGATCAAGGTCCAGGGACCCACAAGCGGCACTGATAGATGCTCTAGCAGCGCCTTGGTTCTTCAACCTGGCTTATGTGTTTCCACCGTTTCCTCTGCTCCCTCGACTGATTGCCAAAATCAAACAGGAGAGAGCATCGGTGATCTTGATAGCGCCTGCGTGGCCACGCAGGACCTGGTATGCAGACCTAGTGGACATGTCATCCTTTCCATCATGGACCCTGCCTCTGAGACAAGACCTTTTACTACAAGGTCCTTTCAATCATCTGAATCTAATTTCTCTGAGACTGACTGCATGGAGATTGAACGCTTGATTTTATCAAAGCGTGGCTTCTCCGAGTCAGTCATTGATACCCTTATACAGGCACGAAAGCCTGTCACCAGGAAAATCTACCATAAGATATGGCGTAAATACCTTTATTGGTGTGAATCCAAGAATTACTCATGGAGTAAGGTTAGGATTCCTAGGATATTGTCCTTTCTCCAAGAGGGTTTGGAAAAAGTATTATCAGCTAGTTCTTTAAAGGGACAGATTTCTGCTCTGTCTATTCTTTTGCACAAGCGTCTGGCAGAAGTTCCAGACGTTCAATCTTTTTGTCAGGCTTTGGTTAGAATTAAGCCTGTGTTTAAACCTGTTGCTCCCCCATGGAGCTTAAACTTGGTTCTTAAAGTTCTTCAAGGGGTTCTGTTTGAACCCCTTCATTCCATTGATATCAAACTTTTATCTTGGAAAGTTCTGTTTTTGATGGCTTTTTCCTCGGCTCGGAGAGTCTGAGTTATCTGCCTTACAATGTGATTCTCCTTATCTGATTTTCCATTCAGATAAAGTAGTTCTGCGTACAAAACCTGGGTTTTTACCTAAGTTAGTTTCTAACAAGAATATCAATCAAGAGATTGTTGTTCCATCATTGTGTCCTAATCCTTCTTCAAAGAAGGAACTCCTTTTACATAATCTGGACGTGGTCCGTGCTTTAAAGTTTTACTTACAAGCTACTAAAGTTTTTCGCCAAACATCTACACTGTTTGTTGTTTTCTCTGGACAGAGGAGAGGTCAAAAAGCTTCGGCAACCTCTCTTTCTTTTTGGCTTCGGAGCGTAATACGCTTAGCCTATGAGACTGCTGGACAGCAGCCCCCTGAAAGGATTACAGCTCATTCTACTAGAGCTGTGGCTTCCACCTGGGCCTTTAAAAATGAGGCTTCTGTTGAACAGATTTGCAAAGCGGCGACTTGGTCTTCGCTTCATACCTTTTCAAAATTTTACAAATTTGATACTTTTGCTTCTTCGGAGGCTATTTTTGGGAGAAAGGTTCTACAGGCAGTGGTTCCTTCCATTTAAGCCTACCTTGTCCCTCCCTTCATCCGTGTAATTTAGCTTTGGTATTGGTATCCCACAAGTAATGGATGATCCGTGGACTGGATACACCTTACAAGAGAAAACATAATTTATGCTTACCTGATAAATTTATTTCTCTTGTGGTGTATCCAGTCCACGGCCCGCCCTGTCTTTTTAAGGCAGGTCTAAATTTTAATTTAAACTACAGTCACCACTGCACCCTATGGTTTCTCCTTTCTCTGCTTGTTTCGGTCGAATGACTGGATATGACAGTTAGGGGAGGAGCTATATAGCAGCTCTGCTGTGGGTGATCCTCTTGCAACTTCCTGTTGGGAAGGAGAATATCCCACAAGTAATGGATGATCCGTGGACTGGATACACCACAAGAGAAATAAATTTATCAGGTAAGCATAAATTATGTTTTTTAGAGTTCTTTCAGACATTCAATATCACAACTGTGGTATATGCCAATCAACAATAGGGACTCATAGTTCCTTAGCAATTAAGAGGTATCTTGAATACATTCTTAGATGTAATTCTTCTCCTGTCTATTTTCTACGATTTAAGACATTTGAGAGGTGGATTATCTCAGTCATTAGTCTTTACATCTGGGAGAGTGGTGTCTTTATACAGATGTGAGTTCTCAATTTCCCAGGTACCTTTTCAGGTACAGGGACTCCTAATGTGTAGATGGTGGATGCATTAGCAGTGTCTTAGATTTTCAACCTGACTACATCTTTCCGCCTTTGTTTTTTACTTCCAAAGGTGATTTTCAAGATCAAATTGGAACAGTGTCATGTGTTTCTGATAGCTTCAGCATGGCCTCACAGGTTTGGTTTGTGGCTCCTGTTCGGATGTCCAGTTGCCATCATTGGCCGCTTCTCTTTGGTCAGCCCTCTTGTTTTAGGGGCTATTTTTTCCATCAGGATCTCAAATTCCTATTTTGGGGGTATGGAAATTGATTAGTGTGGAGTCAGAGGTTTCTTTGACTCAGTTTTTGTCGCTATGTTGCAGGCTTATAAGTCTGTGTCAAGGAACATGTATTATCAGGTTTGGAAAACCAATATTTTATAGTGTTCTTTTCATAAATTTTCTTGGTGTTCTTTTAGAATTCCTAGGATTTTACAGTTTTTCAGGAGGGTTTGGATAAGTTTGTCTGCAAATTTTAACTTCCTGATATTTGCTGTTTTGTTCAGGCTTTGGTTTGGAAAGTGTTGTTTCTTGTGACTATCTCTGCTACAAGAGTTTCTGATTTATCAGCTCTCTTGTGTGTCCTTATCTGATATTTTGTCATCTAGATAAGTTGTTTTGTGGACTTCTCTTTTTCCTAAGGTTGTGAATTTGACCAACATTAGTAGAGAATATGTTGTCCCTTCTTTGTGTCCTAATCCTAAATAATTGTTTGAGAGTTCTTTACATTCTTTGGATGTGGTAAGATCTTTATAATTCTATATCGAGGTTACTAGGATTTTAGAAGACTTAGTCTATTTGCTGTTTTTCTGGTTCCAGAAAAGGTAAGGAAGCCTCTGCCATTTTTTTGGCATCCTGATTAAAGCTTTTGTTTTTCAAGGCTTATTTGGAGGTACAGGGGGGCTCCGCATCAGATTTTTACAGCTCATTCTATTAAGTTCAGTCGCCTTTTTTGGGCTTTTTCAGAATGAGGCTTAGGTTGATCAGATCTGCAAATCAGTAATTTGGTCGTCTTTGCATACTTTTATTTTTTTTACCATTTTGATGTATTTGCTTCTTCTGAAGTTTTGTATTTGCTTCTTCTGAGTTTTTCAGGCAGATTTCTCAGTTTGATTCTACTGCTTTTGATTTAATTTTTTTTGAGAAAAAACTTAATTATTGTGTAAACTATTGTGTAAATTTAATTTCTCAATGGAAATGGTTGCTGTTATTTTTTCCATCCCTCTCTAGTGACTCTTCTGTGGACTTCCACATCTTGGGTATTTCTATCCCATACGTCACTAGCTCATGGACTCTTGCCAATTACATGAAAGAAAACATAATTTATGTAAGAACTTACCTGATAAATTAATTTTTCATATTGGCAAGAGACCCACCCTTTTATATTTCCAGTTCTTCTTTTTGTATGCTTTTTTACTCATTTTATCACTACTTGGCTATTCATTAAACTGAATTGTGGGTGTGGTGAGGGGTGTATTTATATGCATTCTGAGGTTTGGGAAACTTTGCCCATCCTGGTAGGATTGTATATCCCATACGTCACTAGCTCATGGACTCTTGCCAATGTGAAAGAAATGAATTTATCAGGTAAGTTCTTACATAAATTATGTTTTTGCTTTCACTATAACAGTGGCAAGCCCTGTCATCTGAAGAATTAAGTCCAGATTGGCTCCTCCAAATAAGAAAAGTGATGGGTAGTGTTTGACCATTATAAAACAGCTGCAGCAAACAAGGTGTTAATCTGTTCTAATAATGCTCAGACTCTGCTGATATGTGAAAAGTGTATGAAACAAAAAACATTCAGATAGAGCATACAATTTTAAATAGCTTTCCAATTTTTCAATTTTGCTTCATTTCTTTGGTATTCTTTGTGTAAGGAACATCACTTCCCTACATGAAGATAACTATAGACATTGGGTAAACCAATGACAAGAAGTGTATATATGTACAGCCTTCAGTAAGCATCTAGCTCCCAGTAGTGCATTGCTGCTCCAGAACCTACTTATGGATTTTGTTTTTTTAAAGGAACAGTAAATGTAAAAAACAATGTTACATAATTTTACACACAGTGCAGAATTATGTAACATTATCTTAGCAACAGTGCATGATTCAGATAGGGCATGCATTTTAAAACAACTTTTCAATTTACTTTAATCATCAAATTTGCTTTGTTCTTTTGGTATTCTTTGTTGAAAGCTACACCTAGGTAGGCTCATATGCTAATGTCTAAGCCTCTAAAGGCTGCCTCACATATCAGTGCATTTTGACAGGTTTTTCTTTACTGCACAGCGCTAGTTCATGTGTGCCATATAGATAACGTGCTCACTCCCGTAGATTTACCTAGGAGTCAGCACTGATTGGCTAAAATGTATGTCTGTCTAAAGAACTGAAATAATGGGGCAGTCAGCAGAGGCTTAGATATAAGGTAATGACAGAGGTAAAAAATAAATTAAATTGATTGTAAACTTTAATGAATTAAAGCCCAGGATAAAAAAATAACCTTAAAAACAGTGGTACTTTAATTAAAGTTTTCAAAGACGCTTACTTTTAAAAATGCTTACCTTTGTGTTATGGTAAACATAACGCTGATCCTCCTCCCGCATCTCCTGCTTTCTTTAGCAGATCGATGACAAATTCAACTTCCTCCAATTGTTGCGTGCCGCCTTTGGCATCCAGCTCGAGGGGCACACAACGATTAAAGTAAGCCGGATTCGTCATCCATATTCCATATGTTTACCATAACGCAATGGTAAGTATTTAAAAAAAAAAATTATTTGTAAAGTAAACCTTAAAGGGACATTCAACACTGCCCACAACATTAATCTATGTTGAAAAACTAAAAATAAAGATCAAGCTGCACCGTGCCCCCTTTCTCTTACTTCCTGCCTTCACTGTTGAATCCTCTACGATCACTTCCAAATTGGTGTCCTAACATGGCTTCCTAACTCCCCCCACCGTGACGTATTCACCTTCTTTTTCAAACCAGCAGCCAATGATAGCCCATTCCTCGGACTGCAATCCAAGCGCGTTCACGGCCGTTAGCGCGATACACTAGGAACACTAAAAGCGGAACCATTATAAGCCAATTTGTTTCCGTTACGCTTATATTACGCATAGTACTCTGAAACAAATTGGCTTATTATGGTTCCGCTTTTAGTGTTCCTAGTGTATCGCGCATGCGCTAACGGCCGTGAAGGCGCTTTGCATTGAAGTAGGAGAGATGGGATATCACTGGCAGCTAGTTTGAAGAAGAAGCTCTATACGTCACGGTGGGGGGAGTTAAGCAGCCATATTAGGACAACAATTTGGAAGTGATCGTAGAGGATTCAACAGTGAAGGCGGGAAGTAAGAGAAAGGGAGCACGTTGCAGCTTGATCTTTATTTTTAGTTTTTCAACATAGATTAATGTTGTGGGCAGTGTTGAATGTCCCTTTAATGAATGAAGGTGCCCCTGTTTTTAAGATTATTTTTTGATCCGGGGCTTTATTTAATTGTTAATATTGTTAATATAACCATGTTGGTTATGCAAAACTGGGAAATAAATAATAATGGGTAGTAAAGCTATTATCTTTTTAAACAATAAAAATTCTGGAGTAGACTGTCCCTTTAAGGGGCTAAGGAGTTGTACATGTTTTGCATGTCATTGCCCAGAATCCTCAGCTGCAGGGAAACAAAGTAAAATGATAAAATCTGTGTAAAAACAGTAGCCTATACTTCTCTTTGTAAGGAAATTTGTTTTTCAGTAAATTTGTTTTACTCAACATTTGTTTTTGTTTTTTACAGCAAGGTGTTTTCACTTAGTTTTGGGAGTGAATATATTTTGATCATTACAGTTTATAGTCCTTGACATTAAAAGTCCCTAAAGGCAAGTGTCTCATTGAAGACAATACCTTGAAGACTTTTTAGAAATATTTCCTTTTTTAAGACTTACAGTAATTATTGATGTGTTCTATGTTTATGTATTTAAATGTTTGCCCTCTAATAAAGTGTGATTCACTTTCCCCCCCCCTTTGTTTCCTGTTTCAAGAAGTTAAATGCCAGTTTGTATATGGTAGTTTTAACCAAGTATTTGAATAATTTTGATATCTTTCTAGCAATTAGAAGAAAAGAGCGAAGACGATGAAGACAAAGAATGTTTAAAGCAATCAATAACAGCGCTGCTTAACCTGCAGAGCAGTATGGAACGGATATGCTCAAAAAGTCTAGCAAAGAGGCGGCTCAGGTATTTCTGCCCTTAATGACAAATACAATTATATATTAATGCTTACTTCATATAGGGCTTGCTTTAATTCTGGACCCTTAAAAGTAAAACTATTTTCTTTGTAGCATACTCTCTAGGAATTTTTGAAGCTTTCTCTTTTGCATTTTGCTTTATTTTATTAAGGTAGATTTTGGGGTTGCCAGTTGATCTGTAGACAAACAATTAGAAGATAAATTTTTTTTGTGTGCAATTTCCATAATTTAATACATCTAGTAGTCAGAAAATAGCCTTAAAATGAAACGTACATGTTTCTTGCATAAGTATATTTTATATGACTTAGACATTAAGGAATAACATAAATTATGCTTACCTGATAATTTCATTTCCATCTGTGGGAGGAGAGTCCACTGCTTTGTTCATTACTTGTGGGAATTCAGAACCTGGCCACCAGGAGGAGGCAAAGACACCCCAGCCAAAGGCTTAAATACCTCCCCCACTTCTCTCATCCCCCAGTCATTCTGCCAAGGGAACAAGGAACAGTAGGAGAAATATCGGGGTATAAACGGCGCCAGAAGAATAAAATTAAATTTAGGTCCGCCCACCGGAGAAACGGGCGGGAGCAGTGGACTCTCCTCCCACAGATGGAAATTAAATTATCAGGTAAGCATAATTTATGTTTTCCATCTTAATGGGAGGAGAGTCCACTGCTTCATTCATTTCTTGTGGGAACAAATACCAAAGCTCTAGAGGACACTGAATGAAAAAAATGGGAGTGTAAAAGGAGGCGGACCATAAACTGAGGGCACCATAGCCTGAAAACACACACACTCTTGTTAAAAAAAACTGCTTCACCAGGTGAAGGACAAAAAGAAAAAGTCACAAATAACTGCCCAACAGTTAGAACCAGCAAGGCCCTTGCTAGAGACTGCTCAGAATCACTAGACTCGACCGAGCCCAAAAGCCTCTGAGGAGACAAAGTCCTGCAGCCTCTCAGCCCGCGAATAAACCTCGACCAGAAGGATGGGAAACATCCACATTCTCCCTGAAGGGAAGAGGAGGGACTCACATAAGGGAGTTCGAAAGGACCCCCAGAAACACAAAAGGACATGTGCATCTCGAAGTAAAACCCCAAGGGTAACTCCAAGAGAGTAAACAAGGATGAAACAGGCCAAAACAGACTAAAAACCCTTACCGACCTAGCAGAGCAAGGGAGGGAAATCCCAAACCCCTATCTGCATGGAGTCCAAGGGACCAAAGTAAATGCCTGAAAAACTAAAGGGAGAAAAGTAGAACCCTTCCTCAATGCAGAGCGTTAACTTGCACCCAGGATAGAGCAACCAAAAGAAAAAACGTCCCCGGAAGCCACGAAAAACAACATCAGAATATCTGAATATGGTCCTCTGAAAACCCATAGGCTTCCTGCTGCAAAGGTGATCTAAGCGAACACAAGGAGCCAAACCTAGCCATCAAGCTAGTAAACTGCACAGAACCATCTTTAGCAAGAAAAACTCCAAAGCAGTGCAGAACACCTACCCAGGAAAAGAAGGAAGACCCGAGAACCAGCAGAGAAAAAAAATACCTGCTGAGGAGGGATTTACTGCGAAGCCTCCCCTCTAAGGAAGGCTCACAAGATCTATCTATGATACACTGTCAAAGGCAACAGATTAGACAGATCCCTGACCCTCACTCCGGTCAACGGACCCAGCACCAAAATGACTAGCAATGTCCGGAAGACAAAGGAATTAAAAATTCCCAGAATCACCAGGACCTTCAGGAAGGAAAGGAGAGGGGATTCAGCCCCCCCCCCAAAAAAAAAAAAGAGCCCGGGGTTTCAGAACAGAGTCACAGCTCCCTTCCCGAAGACTAAGGGGACCCCACAAAAGGGGACCCTCTGCTGAACTACAGTAGGTGCATGCACCTGACACCCTGCATGCAAGGCAGGGGGGATAACACCACTGAAAAGAGGAAGAAAGGACCTCCGAGTACCAGTGCCAAGTCCACCCCAAAAGGAGGGGAACAAAAAAACAGAACAGCTCACCCGCACACAGGTATGGAGTGTAAAGCTGTAGATGGACCCAAAAGATCAAGTACAGAATGAAGAACCATTCAGCCACTACGATCCACCCAGCCGAAAAGTCCAATTCAGCTGTAGGAACAGATGATGTCCCGGAAACGGGAACTGGTCCGACCCAAACCAGTCCTAAGGAATCTGGATACAGAAACCCAAAATGTCCAGTCAGAGACAAGGAAAAAAAAACCCCGGAACCCGGAGCAGGCTTTAAAGGAACTAAAAACCCCTGAGGAACCACCAGGTTACTCCATCCGGAGCACCACAGGCGATGCAATCCCAGTCACATCCAAGGCACCTTGGACACAGAACTCTCATGCAAGTATCCCAGACACAGAGTGCTTCAAGACCCCAGCGGGATTCAAACTCACAACCGAAAGGGTGCTAGGCAATGATAAGACACACAGCAACTCTGGTTGACCCCTAAAGGCTCTAGGGACAACACCCCCTAAGTCCAAAGACTAAGGTAAACGAACAAGAGAACAGAGCCAAAGCCTGGAAAATCTGGATTGAGAAGATAACAATAGTCTCCAAGATCCTCTCGGGATCAACTACCCAGAAGCACTACTGCTCTAGGATTTATTATAAACAAACCTTCTAACCCCTGGCAGATGCAAACCCAAACGCCTAAACAGGGGCAACACCCGAAAAAAAGGAGACCACATAAACGGTCAAGCTCCAAAAGTATGGGAGCAGACGAGATCCCGGAAGTAGAACAAAGACAGACAGGCGCTAACTTCCTGAAACCGATGACCAGAAGGCCAATCCCCAGAAAAAGGACAAAAGGCCCAATCAGCCTCGACCCTAAGGAAGAGGTACCGTCATCAAGGAAACAAAGTCCAAGAGGACAATCCCAAAGGAAGCCTCAGAGGAGGAGACGAGTAAACGCCGCCAGAACCTGGAACCACAGATTTTCATGGAATCCTCTGAACCTCCAACCCACTATGGGAAGGAGAAACACTCCAGCACCTGAATCAAAAATCCCAGGAGTCTACAGAGTACGCCCTAGCAGGATCAGAACCTCGGAAAACCTTGCCAGCATGCATGGATAGGACAATTAGGACTGAGCACAATTCCTCCGACGCCCCCAGAAGAGAAACTTGGACCAGCCTGACGTCCTGGAACGAAAGGCCACTTATAACTTGTAACGCAAAACAAGAAAACAAAACTCAAACAAGAGTGAACCACTCGGCACCCCAACCGAACTATCCAGTAATAACGGGCACCACGTGTCTGATATAGACCCCCAGGGACAGAAAACTAGTACCCAACCAGGACCCGCCTGAAGCATGGGGTACCCAAGGACTGCCCAAGACCACAGAAAGTCGTTACCCTAGAAGGGATAGACAATAAAACAGGGAAACTATAGAACATAACAATGTCCTAACTTCCATGTATTTTCCGCGGATGCGCCAATGCGACCACAAAATCGCTGGTATCAAATTCCAGAGAAGAAATTGTTCTGGATCAAATTAAGAGGGCAACACCCGCAGGTTAACACCCAAGAAGAACGGACACACTAACAGGACCAGCCGGTCAGAGATCCAAATCTCCCAAAGCTCAGAACTGGAATAGGATACCTTAAAGAACAAAAAGTAAATTGGAAACGCAAGGAGATTACTTCACCCCCCGTCTAGTCCAGCTTGCCGCCCGGGACAGAAGACAGAGGGCCCCTCGACCCATCAGGACTGGGATCCTCCAGCACCTCCAAAACATGGCGTAGCAGGACACGAAGGCGCGCCAGTCTATAATGAAAAGCATGACTTACCTCTATCGGGGGAACTGATGACCCCTACCCCGAGGATTGGATTCCCTGAAGCCTCAGAGGAAACCGTTTTCCCAGAGAGCTGATCTGACCCAGACGATCCCCCGCCTGACGACCCCGGTTAACGGAACAGGGACAATATCTTCATCCTGGAAGATGTAAATGCACCAATGCCGTAACCGCTGGAGGAAACAAGCTGCCTTCTGGAGGAGTAACGGCATTAGGGACACCTGCTTGCGTAGCCAAAGAAGGTTCTAGGTTACTCGCCTCGCGGGAAATGGAGTCCTCAGGGGCGGTTGGCTCGGTGGACTCTAAGTTCCCCATTTCGGGAGAAAAGAGCACTCTAAAACGGCATGCGGAACATAACTGATGGACGTGGATTACCCGGGCCATTTCATAATCTTTGCAAGAAGTAGACTCTGAATCAGAGACATAAGTCTCCAAAAAATCAGAATCCCCCATAACTTGAATAGAAATTATGGATAGAAAAATAAAAACGGCACCTTACACTTCTAATGGCTGGGGACCTCACCACCTCCTATGACCCAGACAACTAGCGAAACAGACTCTCCCCTTCGCGATGCGGTCATGAATATGGAAGTGGAGACTAGAAACGTGACCGCGTCTAGTCACAAGGCACACTGTGCAGGCCTGAAAATAAAAATAAATAAAAAAAAGCATTCCAAGACCACAAAGGCCACACAGCCTGACTTGTAAAAGGGCCGTTATGTTCCGATAACCATGAGCCCAAGAAACACTACACAGACAGAATCACATAACAAACATTATTAAAGTCCCCCCTGTTCAATAACCCCCCTCAGGAGATATTAACCCTCGATTCCATTAGATAAAGGAGTCACACTGAGACCCTGCTCTTTGTTTGCATTACACTTCACACATTGGAGCAAAATGAAACATTCTTACCGGAATTCACGCCGTGGAACAGGAACACAGCCTTTCAAGTGTGACAGATGATAGCCTCGCTTCTGACATGGACTTGAGTGAAACAAAGCAGGCAGCGAAACTTGTCAATGCTGATTGCTTGTGGAGCTGTTAATATGAGTTGGGATGGTTTCGCAGAAGAACTCCCCCTGCATCTCCGGACTCTGACTTTCACCCATGCTCTCACTGAGAGGCTGACTCCAGTCACTTAAAACTCCAGTCCCATTTTGAAAAGTACAACCCTCCATAAGAGACCATCTTTAATCTTCCGACACTTCTCTGCCAACCTCCTGTGATGAAAGGCAAAGACTGACTGTGGGATGAGGGAAGTGGGGGAGGTATTTAAGCCTTTGGCTTGGGTCTCTTTGCCTCCTCCTGGTGGCCAGGTTCTGAATTCCCACAAGTAATTATATGATTCTGTCTGCTAATGTGTAGTGATGCTTGGGCTCATGGCTATTCAGAACATAACGGCCTTATCATCAGACTGCGCGGTCCTTTTGGACTGGCGTGCCTTTTTTGCTGGATTACACGGTGCTCCGCGTGACCGGGTGTGGTCACTTTGTAATTCCATTTCCGTACTCTGACCGAGTGACGACGGAGAGAGTCTGTTCGTTAGTTGCCTGGTTCACAGGAGGTGGTGAGTGGCCCATCTATTTTGGGTTTAAGGTGCCGTTCAGCTTTGGTCCATATTTGCAATCTCCAGGTTATGGAGGATTCTGATTTTTTTAGAGACGGACATCTCTGACTCAGAGTATACGTCTTGTGAGGAGTATGAAATTGCCCGGGTTATTCATGCCCATCAGTTATGTTCTGATTGCTGTGCTAGAGTACCCTATTCCCCCGATTCAGTGAGACGCGCGCCCCAGAACCTTCTTTTGCTATGCAAGCAGGTGTCCCTATGGCCGTTACTCCTTCTCCGGAAGGTGGCTTGTTTCCTCCAGAGGTTACGGCACGGTTCCGCATGGCCATATCTATGGCGCTGGCACATTTATATCTCCCAAGAGAAGTATTTTTAAGATACTGTCCGTGTTCGGTTAACCATGGTCCGTTGAGCTTGAGATCGCCTGAGTCTGTTCGACCTTCTGGGGAAGCAATGGCCTCTAAGGCTTCAGGGGCCCCTCCCTCGGGGCCAGGGTCGTCCATCGATCCGGCGGGGGAACATTTTGCCTTCCGTTATGGACTGGCACGTCTCGTGTACTACTAAGGCATGTTGCGACGGTGCTGGAGTATCCCAGTCCTGGGCCGAGGGATCCTCCGTCTTCTGTGCCAGATGGCAAACTGGGTTAGACGTATGGGGATGAAGCCAATCTCCTTGACGTCTCCGTTTTTCTTTTCTTTAAGTATCAGTTCCAGTTCTGAGCTTAGAAGAATGGGGCCCCTGATAGGCTGGTCCTGTTAGCATGCCCATTCTCCTTGGGCGTTCACCCACGGGTGCTGCCTTCTTTTATTTGATCTGGAAAGGATGTGTTTAATTTGTTTTACGAAGTTCATGTCTGTTATAATTTTCCGTTTTGGGAACGTTCTCTGGAACTGATACTTGCGATTTTGTGGTCGCGTGGGCACTTCCCCGGAAGTTGCGCAGTACTATATAATGACATAGTTATGTTTATAGTTTATCGATCCCTTCAAGGGCTTCAGTTTTTCTTGGACTTTGGAAAGTTTTGGAGCGTTCTCGTACCAGGCGGGTCCTGGTAGGGTGCTAGCAACTGTTCCTTACGGTTCATGTCACCCACGTGGTACCCGTGTGCTGGTTACCTTTTTGGGTGCTGGGTTATTTACTTTGATAGTGTTTGTTTTTTCTTGTTGCCTCCATTACTAGAAATCACAGGGACTGCATTGGTCCGCCTCCCAGTCTTACTGTTGAGGGGGTTCCGGACTCTGAGCTTCCTGAGGCTCATCGTGAGATGTCCTTTGGCCTTGGAAGTGAAGTTTATCCATTCCTATTGGGTTTGGAGGTTTGAATGACCTCTGGACGTCGGGGGTACCAGATAGCGATTTTCGTTTTCACTCTTGGTGTCTTCCGGATGTATGTTTTTTGTGACCTAGTCGCAAGTACCTCTCGTAGGTTGCTGGGGCTACTTTTTCCCTTCTTGGGTGGTTGGGTCATCTGTGTCTGGAAGTCCTTATTCCTTTTTTAGTATGTTTGCACACTCTCCTATTGGGAGCACAGGGGTTGGGGTTAGTCTCTTTTGCTTTGTCACGGACATTTTCCCCATAGTTGACTTGTCTGCGAGGACTTGTGAGGCTCCCACCGTTTTTCCTGTGTGGTACAGAATTTTCTGGGATACTGATCCTGTAAGGGTCTTTGGAGACATCGTCTTCTCCTCCTAAGGGCTTGTTTGGAGCCTGTCTTTTGTAAACCTGTGGTCTTAGCGCTCTGGGTTTTGCAAACCGAGGGTCCTGGAATCAGACGCACCTCCGGGTACTGGTTGCCCTCCTCTTAGGCCTGTCAATATGTCTCTCTAGGCTCTTTGGTCTGAATCTATTTCAAACGTCCAGTGTCCAGGGACATTGTAATGTGGGATGCATTTCCTGGGGTGCACTTCTCAGTATGAGGTGACTTCATGGTTCCTCAGGGGGTTAGAACATCAACCAGTCTCGGATTCTGGGGATCTGGCTTATGGCCATGTCTCTTGTCTGAGATTCGACGTCCGTATCTGGATCGGTCCTGGGCGGTTTGGTTTCAAACCTTTTTTGATTTTGGAACATCCGCATGTCCCTTCAGGGGAGATTCTATAACTGCCTAAGGGTTAGTTTTGCTGTCTCAGATAGGATCTTACAGTTGTTGTCAGGGGTAGCTATTGCTCCTTGATGTGGGCTTGTGGTTGTTTGTTTCAACTGAGCTGTCGGTAGGGCTGAATTGGTCTTTTATCAATTGTGTTTGTACCGTTCTCATCTCCTCTCCATGCCTATGGCTGGGGATGCGGTTCCTTTGCGTTTGCCCTTCTTCGGGGAGGTTTTTAGAATACAGTATCCATAAAGCCCCAGAGGTCCTTCTCTTTTTGTTTTACGAGGGGTTCTGCCTTCCTTGCTTGCAAGAGGTCTTGGGACTGGATTCTGGTACTGGGACGCTGTAGTTCAGTGTCCTATCTCCCTTGGTTGGGAGTGGTCCTTCTTTGGAAGGGAGCTGTGTAGGGGTTCTGGAACCCGACCACGTAGTATTCTGCCTTGGCTTGTAGTTGCAAGCAAGATTAAATAATGAGAGTTGTTCTCCCATGGGCTTTTTCCCTTTAGACCCCTCCTTTTCCTCTGAGGTGTGGTTCAGAGAATTTTGTATTCTTTGTATACGGACGTCGCCAATCCTTTTGGACTGGGTCTGTTAACTCAGACTGGGGGTCGGGATTTGGCTGCTCTCTTAAGTAGTGACCGTGTACTTCCAGTTGCTGCAAGTCCATGTGGCCTAGGGGATACCTACCCTGCCTAGTAGCTGAAGGCTTGGAGTTTGAAGCATGCTGTGGCAGTTTTCTATCCTGGTTCCTGCCTTCGGTGGGGGGTCACAGTGTTTCATTCCTCCACTGGGTTCATAGGCTACTGTTGTTGGATGTTCTTCTAAGGTCTGTGTTTTTTCTGGACGAGATTCGTTGTCAATATTTTTCGGCCTTCTCTGTGGGATGGTCTCCCACGTTCGCTTAGGGTCAGCTTTGCTGCCTTGAGGCTAGAGCTCGCTAGTTATTGTGTGTGTTTTTACTAGATAGCCTTTTTTCTCTGATAGGATATATAGTTTTTTTTACTAATCCTTGTCTGCATTGTCCAAATGTTTTTGGTTTTGTACGCTACCTATGTTTGACTAGTTTTAACGGTTGTGTCCGCTAGACTATGGTTCAGTGGGGAGCTTACGGCTTCCTTGGAGCACCATAAGTTGTGTTGTGTTAGGGATCTAAGGGTAGACCTTGATTCTTCTCGTGATCGCCTTTTCATAGGTGTGGAGTTGATTTCTGGTCGTTGTCCTACTAGAGAGTTAATTTCCCTGGGCGGTTGTCTTTAGCAACCTTGGGTTCGCTTTAGTCGTTTTGAGGTTTTCTTACCTTAGTTGGTGGTCCTTTAGATTTCTTATGGTCCTGTTTTTTTCCACCTCGGGGGTAGCTGAAGGCTCTCTTCCTTTGGGTTGGGGGTTAGTTCCGTGTGATCAGAAAGCCTGCGGGATTTGGCTCCTCTGGTTTTTTTTGTGCTCAATGGATTCTAGGGATTCCGAGTGGGCTCTAACACGGCCTTGTAGGTTGTTTAACTAATGCACAGTTACTTGGTCCTTCAGGTTTTTAACCCCTTGTTTCTAAGTGTTAGTGTTTTATCGGGTGTTGGGTAATTTCAGGCTGTGGTGCCTTCATAAGGGGACGCCTTCTGTACCCGCCCTTTGTTTGCATTCAGTGTCCTCTATAGCTTGGGTATTGTTTTCCAAAAAGTAATGAATGCAGCTGCGGACTCTTCCCGTTTAAGAAGAAAAACTTAAATTATGCTTATCTGATCATTTTCTTTTCTTCTGATGGGAAGAGTCCACAGCTCCCCACCCGCGTTTTACCTATGGGGCGGCCGTTTTTTTGTTTATATTCTTCTGGCACCTTTTTCACCCTGATATTTCTCCTACTGTTCCTTGTTCCCTTGGCAGAATGACTGGGGATGAGGGAAGTGGGGGGAGGTATTTAAGCCTTTGGCTGGGGTGCCTTTGCCTCCTCCTGCTGGCCAGGTTCTGAATTCCCAAAAGTAATGACTGCAGCTGTGGACTCTTCCCGTCAGAAGAAAAGAAAATTATCAGGTAAGCATATATTTTCTTTTTACAATCATCCTGGATAGATTTGTGCGGGATGATTAACAAGCATTATGCTCCAGTGAGAGCAGGGACAGGACTACAGAACCAATTGTTTGCGTAATCTTAAAGGGACAGTTTACGCCAGAATTTTTATTGTTTTAAAACATAGATAATCCCTTTATTAGCCATTTCCCATAGTTTTGCATAACCATCACAGTTATATTAATACACTTTTTACCTCTGTAATTACCTTGTATATAAGCCTCTGCAAACTGCCCCCTTATTTCAGTTATTTTGACAAACTTGCATTTTAGCCAATCAGTGCTGACTAAATAACTTCACGGGAGTGAGCACAATGTTATCATATAGCACACATGAACTAGCAGTGTCTAGCTTGAAAAACTGTCGAAATGCATTGATGCAGCCTTTTAAATGACTTAGAAATTTGCATATGGGCCTACTTGCAAATTTGATGATAAAAGTAAATTGGAATGTTGTTTAAAATGACATGCCCTATTTGAATCATGGAAGTTTAATTGTAACTAGACTATCCCTTTAAATAAATGCAGGATATGCTGCTCATTTACCCTTAACCAAGGCAGACTGATTTCCTAGCTGTGTAAATTGTTTGTCTGGAGCTTATTTAATATTACTCCATATTCTTTTTAAAGAGACATCCTTTTTACTGCAGTTGTTTTCCAATAGCCTAACTACACCCACCATTTGTCTTATTTGGAGGAGCTTTAGTCCACAAACAAGGCAAGCCACTGTCATAAAGTTTGTGTAATGGGCATTGTTTTGAAGCTATCCGATAAAGCCACTTAGAGACACACATGTAGCAGAGTTAGCCCTGATAAGTCGGCAGGTGGATTTCTTGTTCTGAGAATTTGCTAATTTTCAGAGCTAAATTATATGAAAAGTAGGCTAAATAAATAATGCAAATATATTGCAGTTGTTTCATTATGCATAACTAAACCTTTTATAAAATATCTTAGATTCCTCTCTTAATTTTAAACCATTTTTAACCTTTTGCTGCTTTTGAAGTATTACAAATAATAATAATTAACTAAAAAAAATACAATCCATTAAAATAACACAAATAATATAGAGTGCTTTTCTTCATTAAGTTACAGAATTTTCCTAAAAACAGTTACCCTGCTAAAGTGGAAACTCCTTTTGTACAGTAGGGTTTGAAAGTGATTCTTGTGATATTTATTTTCCTTTTTTCTTTGATTTGTTAGTGTAAGCAAAATGCAGAGAACACAACGAAATAGGAGTGTCTTAAGTCCTGTCTTTTGTTTTTAAAGGAAGTGACATTGAAGCCAGGAGAATGTTATTGTTTGAAAGCCTTTCATATTTAGCTGTCCTTGCAAATTGCAGCTTAGGCCATTCTTAGATGGACAGTTTTCAAAGCCTTGCAAGAGGACAGTTTTCAGGTTTGGCTGAATGAATACCATCGTCGATTCTCAGACGATTGTTTACATTGAATTAATTTTATTGTAACAATAGTATGTTTAATAGATGTCTTAAATCTTTATAGAGCTATTAGTATTTTATATATTTTTTTAACATTTAAGCTTGTTATCTTATGAATTAAATAAATAAATGTTTTCATTTAATCGAGATAGAACTTGCCATGATATCAACTGCATATTCTAGACAATCTCAATTTTGGGCCTCTAGTTTGTTTTGTTTTTTTTCATTTTTATTGAATATCCATTTTATGCCTAAAGATGGGGAAATAGATTCAACTTTTTCTAATTGCGTTTTTAAAATGCCAGTTTTATTACTTTAGTACTTTTTGCCTCTTTTATTATTGTAATAGCAAATTTACATGTCAATGTTCGTAGTTCTCACCTGTCACAATGCAGAAATATTTTGCTTTAGATAACTTTCTGTTTTATCTTTGTCTTGCTTCTTAATTCTTAGACTAACTTAGTTTTTACCTTTAATTTTTATTTAAAAAAAACTAGATATCTTTTATATTCTAGAGTGTATAAATACTTTGTGAGCCAGATACAGGTTAATACAATATCTTATATAAGAGAAAACAGCACTCTTCTTAATAGGCACGGACAGGACTGGCTGACTCCTTCACATGTAAAGTAGTATAAGTCTAGCCACACATATAAAACAATATCCTTTATTGCTTTATAAGGTCCAGGTGCAAAATTACGTTTCAAGCTCAACAGCCCTTAATCACGTCAAGACAAAGTATATTGTTTTATATATTTGACTGGACTTATACTACTTTATAATAACATTTCTTAGAAAAGAGACTGGGTAAAACCGGAATGCATACAGTAGTTTAGTTTTAGTTGAACGTACTGGAGAGTTGCATTGTATTTCTTAAAGTGCTGTGTGCATAGCTAGCAGTATACAAATAAATGTTTTAAGGATGGTTAGTAAGTATGTACTATAGAGCGAATTATTTTTATATATGAAAATACAAAATACATTTTATAAATATCCTGAAATGTACAGTGTTCCCATATGATTTATTTCTGAAGAGAATTATCTTCAGTCTGTAAATAATAATATATTTCTGAGAATCCAATTCACAGGTCATACATTCTTGAAACATTATAAAAAAAACTCACTAAGTATACAGTCAGTCTCTAAGATTAATTATTCAAAAAATAGATAAAAAATATTTTTTAACCACTTGTATAATTTCTCCAGCAGTGGTTCTTAAAATCATACATGGTTTGTTGCTTAGAAGCATCCTACTCTTTCACTACTCCAGCACATTTCCTTTTTAAATTTGTACCTACAGTGTTGAAGTTAATCCACAATCATAGAACTGTATTTAGTAATGAAGGGCGATTTTCTCTGACTCAAGCTAGCATATAAAAAACAAACATAGGCACACCTGTTGCCATGTATTAAACAATATTTGTTTTTTTAAAGTGTCGATTCCACCTCCATAAAAATAAAGGAACTGTAAAGTCAAATTTAAATTTGCATAATTCATAAAATTATAAACAATTTAACAATTTACTTTTAGTATCTTATTTGCTTTGATCGCTTTGTATCTTTTGTTGAAAACCATAGGCTTAGAAATGACCGTGCACCACTGAGAGCTAGCTGCTGATTGGTGGCTGCATATATATTCTACTTGTCATTGGCTCACCTGATGTGTTCGGCTTGCTCCCAGTAGTTCATTGCTTCTCCCTCAACAAAGGATACCAGGATGATATTTAAGTAGATTTGACAATATAAGTACATTGGGAAGTTGTTAAAATTGAATCATGAAAGAAAATGTTGGGGTTTCATGTCCCTTTAAGATGGTTGATATATTAACCCCTTAATGACCACAGCACTTTTCCATTTTCTGTCCGTTTGGGACCAAGGCTATTTTTACATTTTTGCGGTGTTTGTGTTTAGCTGTAATTTTCTTCTTACTCATTTACTGTACCCACACATATTATATACCGTTTTTCTAGCCTTTAAATGGGCTTTCTAAAGATACCATTATTTTCATCATATCTTATAATTTACTATAAAAAAAATTATAAAATATGAGGAAAAATGGAAAAAAACACACTTTTTCTAACTTTGACCCCCAAAATCTGTTACATATCTACAACCCCCAAAAAACACCCATGCTAAATAGTTTCTAAATTTTGTCCTGAGTTTAGAAATACCCAATGTTTACATGTTCTTTGCTTTTTTTGCAAGTTATAGGGCAATAAATACAAGTAGCACTTGCTATTTCCAAACCATTTTTTCCCAAAATTAGCGCTAGTTACATTAGAACACTAATATCTTTCAGGAAACCCTGAATATCCCTTGACATGTATATATTTTTTTTTAGTAGACATCCCAAAGTATTGATCTAGGCCAATTTTGGTATATTTCATACCACCATTTCACCGCCAAATGCGATCAAATACAAAAAATCGTTCACTTTTTCACAAATATTTTCACAAACTTTCGGTTTCTCACTGAAATTATTTACAAACAACTTATGCAATTATGGCATAAATGGTTGTAAATTCTTCTCTGGGATCCCCTTTGTTCAGAAATAGCAGACATATATGGCTTTGGCGTTGCTTTTTGGTAATTAGAAGGCCGCTAAACGCCACTGCGCACCACAAGTGTATTATGCCCATCAGTTAAGGGGTTAATTAGGGAGTTTTTAGGGAGCTTGTAGGGTTAATTTTAGCTTTAGTGTAGTGTAGTAGACAACCCCAAGTATTGATCTAGGCACATTTTGGTATATTTCATGCCACCATTTCACCGCCAAATGCGATCAAATTAAAAAAAACGTTAAATTTTTCACAATTTTAGGTTTCTCACTGAAATCATTTACAAACAGCTTGTGCAATTATGGCACAAATGGTTGTAAATGCTTGTCTGGGATCCCCTTTGTTCAGAAATAGCAGACATATATGACTTTGGCATTGCTTTCTGGTAATTAGAAGGCTGCTAAATCCTGCTGCGCCTCACACGTATATTATGGCTAGCAGTGAAGGGGTTAATTAGGGAGTTTGTATGGAGTTTGCAGGGTTAATTTTAGCTTTAGTGTAGAGATCAGCCTCCCACCTGACACATCCCACCCCCTGATCCCTCCCAAACAGCTCCCTTCCCTCCCCCACCCCACAATTGTCCCCGCCATCTTAAGTACTGGCAGAAAGTCTGCCAGTACTAAAATAAAAGGGTTTTTTAAATTTTTTTTTAGCATATTTACATATGCTACAGTGTAGGATCCCCCCCTTAGCCCCCAACCTCCCTGATCCCCCCCCCAAAACCGCTCTCTAACCCTCCCCTCTGCCTTATTGGGGGCCATCTTGGGTACTGGCAGCTGTCTGCCAGTACCCAGTTTGCAAAAAAAAAGTGCTTTTTTTTTATTTTTGTTTTTTTTTCTGTAGTGTAGCTTCCCCCCCCCCACACAGACAAACCCCCACCACCTTGCTTATCATTTTTTTTTTACTTCTAAGACCGTTTTTTAACATTTTTTATTAAAGATTTTCTGTAGTGTAGCGGTTCCCACCCGCTCCCTCCCCGTGCACGCGCCCGCCCCCGCCCTCCCGTGCACGCGCGTGCGTCCGTGCGCGCCCCCGGTCACCCCCGCCCACGATCCCGCCCCCCTCCACATCAGCAGGGCCATCGATGGCCGCCTCCCGGTCCGGCTCCCACCCACCAACGCCGCAAGCCACCGATCTCCGGTGCAGAGAGGCTCTCTCTGCACCGGATGGCTTAAAAAGGTTATTGCAGGATGCCTCCATATCGAGGCATCACTGCAATAACCGGAAAGCAGCTGGAAGCGAGCAGGATCGCTTCCAGCTGCTTTCCACACCGAGGACGTGCAGGGTACGTTCTCAGGCGTTAACTGCCTTTTTTCTGAGGACGTACCCTGCACGTCCTCAGTCGTTAAGGGGTTAAAATATTTACATTTTTACAGACCTTTGTATTAGTATTCAAAAATTATTTTGTTCTCTCCAATGGCCTGATTACTGTCTGCCTTTTCATTTTACAGTGAATCTGCATGTCGATTTTATAGTCAACAAATGAAGGGGAAACAGTTGGCCATTAAAAAAATGAATGAGATTCAGAAGAACATTGATGGATGGGAGGGTAAGGACATTGGACAATGTTGTAATGAGTTCATCATGGAGGGAGCCTTGACACGGGTTGGGGCTAAACACGAAAGACACATATTCCTTTTTGATGGCTTGATGATCTGTTGTAAATCAAACCATGGACAACCAAGGCTACCGGGTGCCAGTAATGCAGAGTATCGCCTGAAGGAGAAGTTCTTTATGCGAAAGGTACAAATAAACGATAAGGATGACACTAATGAATACAGACATGCTTTCGAGATTATCTTAAAGGACGAGAACAGTGTTATTTTTGCTGCTAAATCAGCGGAGGAAAAAAATAATTGGATGGCTGCCTTAATATCCCTGCAGTATCGAAGTACTTTAGAAAGAATGTTGGATTTGACTATGTTACAAGAGGAGAAGGAGGAGCAAATGAGGCTTCCAAGTCCCAAGTTGTACAGGTTTACTGAGCCTGATTCCGAGGAGAATATAGTATTTGAGGAAAATGTGCAACCCAAATCTGGAATCCCAATCATCAAGGCTGGGACTGTAGTGAAGCTCATTGAGCGGCTAACGTATCACATGTATGCAGGTATGGTATCTGTATATACCAATGATTTCTGACTGATTTCTTTCTCTGTCTTATCTTGCAAAATGTTGTCACAATTGGACTGCTTTGTTTTCTATTCATAATTGACATCACTTGGAAACCTGGGGTATATTTTTGACTAGGCAGCTAGGGTTGTGCTTAGGACAGCAGGAGTTGAAGGGGCAGCAAATTCAGAGAGGAAGTTATATGGCACAGTCTCCACACTCCTGTGGTCTCTAAAAAAAAAATGCATTATTTATTTTATTTGTTACAAATCAATAATCCCTGGTTAATCGAATTGGTGTACACCAATATATATATTAAATGTATGTATGTATCTATATATTCTCACCCTTATGAAAATTACCTTTGTCATTACATTGCCAACATCGTTATGAAAATTTATCTCTCAAACTATTTATTTACTTATATGGTAATCATTTCTGTTGTTATTAATTTTTGAGTGGGCACACTAACAGGCGCAGTATTCCTTCTAGTACCCCTTCATACACCAATCATGTATCTATATATATATATATATATATGTATGTATCTCTCTCTCTCTCTCATATATATATATATATATATATATATATATATATATATATATATATATATATAATCTGTATATTTAGGCAACTAAGGATATGCACTGTCAGGATTTGTGAAAAAAACAGGTCAAAATGTATTGACATTTCAGAACTTGAAGAAGGGGTTAACTGTGACCCCGAAACGTCAATACATTTTGACCTGTTTTTTCACAAATCCTTAGAGTTCATATACTTATTTGCCTATTGCACCCAGGTGGATAACCTTTGGTGGAACTTAAACAACTGAGATGAGATATACTGTATATATACACACATACATACACATATATATTTATATGTACACAGTGTATATGCATTTTGACTGATGGCTGTCACATGATGCAGGGGAAGGAACGTTAAATTAACTTTCAAATGTGTTAGAAAATAATATGCTTTTTGCATTTGTTGGTTATGCTATTATACTGTTTAATGGTCTTTTAAAAGAACATAATTCTAACCTTGACCTTTTTTTTGTGTGTGTGTGTGTTTCAGACAGAGCATACAATGTTAAAAAGTTTTCAATTTACTTCTTCAAATTTTCTTCGTTTCCATGATATTCTGTGTTGAAGGGATACCTACGTAGGCATCTGTAGCGTGGAAGGAAATAGTGCTGCTATCTAGTGCTCTTGCAAAACTGCTGCCATATAGTGCTCCTGAAATGGGCCGTACCTAAGCATACATTCCTGCTTTTCAACAAAAGATACCAATGAAACAATGACAAATTCATAATATAAGTAATTAGAAAGTTGTTTAAAATTGCATTCTGTATCTGAATTATGAAAGAAAAATGTTGGGTTTCATATCCCTTTAAAGTGATGGTAAATCCTAGCGTTTAATATACACTTGGATTTACCATAACTAAAAATTATGTGGACTTTAAGTGATCAAACAATTAAAAAAGGGTGCTAAACTCGCCCTTTCTCCAACATAGGTGTGTCCGGTCCACGGCGTCATCCTTACTTGTGGGATATTCTCTTCCCCAACAGGAAATGGCAAAGAGCCCAGCAAAGCTGGTCACATGATCCCTCCTAGGCTCCGCCTACCCCAGTCATTCTCTTTGCCGTTGTACAGGCAACATCTCCACGGAGATGGCTTAGAGTTTTTTAGTGTTTAACTGTAGTTTTTCATTATTCAATCAAGAGTTTGTTATTTTCAAATAGTGCTGGTACGTACTATTTACTCAGAAACAGAAAAGAGATGAAGAATTCTGTTTGTATGAGGAAAATGATTTTAGCAACCGTAACTAAAATCCATGGCTGTTCCACACAGGACTGTTGAGAGCAATTAACTTCAGTTGGGGGAACAGTTTGCAGTCTCTTGCTGCTTGAGGTATGACACATTCTAACAAGACGATGTAATGCTGGAAGCTGTCATTTTCCCTATGGGATCCGGTAAGCCATGTTTATTACGATTGTAAATAAGGGCTTCACAAGGGCTTATTTAAACTGTAGACTTTTTTTGGGCTAAATCGATTGATATTAACACTTATTTAGCCTTGAGGAATCATTTATTCTGGGTATTTTGATTTAATAATATCGGCAGGCACTGTTTTAGACACCTTATTCTTTAGGGGCTTTCCCAAAGCATAGGCAGAGTCTCATTTTCGCGCCGGTGTTGCGCACTTGTTTTTGAGAGGCATGGCATGCAGTCGCATGTGAGAGGAGCTCTGATACTCATAAAAGACTTCTGAAGGCGTCATTTGGTATCGTATTCCCCTTTGGGTTTGGTTGGGTCTCAGCAAAGCAGATACCAGGGACTGTAAAGGGGTTTAAAGCTTAAAACGGCTCCGGTTCCGTTATTTTAAGGGTTAAAGCTTCCAAAATTGGTGTGCAATATTTTCAAGGCTTTAAGACGCTGTGGTGAAAATTTGGTGAATTTTGAACAATTCCTTCATGTTTTTTCGCAATTGCAGTAATAAAGTGTGTTCAGTTTAAAATTTAAAGTGACAGTAACGGTTTTATTTTAAAACGTTTTTTTTGTACTTTCTGATCAAGTTTATGCCTGTTTAACATGTCTGAACTACCAGATAGACTGTGTTCTGAATGTGGGGAAGCCAGAATTCCTATTCATTTAAATAAATGTGATTTATGTGATAATGACAATGATGCCCAAGATGATTCCTCAAGTGAGGGGAGTAAGCATGGTACTGCATCATTCCCTCCTTCGTCTACACGAGTCTTGCCCACTCAGGAGGCCCCTAGTACATCTAGCGCGCCAATACTCCTTACTATGCAACAATTAACGGCTGTAATGGATAATTCTGTCAAAAACATTTTAGCCAAAATGAACCCTTGTCAGCGTAAGCGTGGATGCTCTGTTTTAGTTACTGAAGAGCATGACGACGCTGATATTAATATCTCTGAAGGGCCCCTAACCCAATTTGAGGGGGCCAGGGAGGTTTTGTCTGAGGGAGAAATTACTGATTTAGGGAACATTTCTCAGCAGGCTGAATCTGATGTGATTACATTTAAATTTAAATTGGAACATCTCCGCATTTTGCTTAAGGAGGTATTATCCGCTCTGGATGATTGTGAAAATTTAGTCATCCCAGAGAAACTATGTAAAATGGACAAGTTCCTAGAGGTGCCGGGGCTCCCAGAAGCTTTTCCTATACCCAAGCGGGTGGCGGACATTGTTAATAAAGAATGGGAAAGGCCCGGTATTCCTTTCGTCCCTCCCCCCATATTTAAAAAATTGTTTCCTATGGTCGACCCCAGAAAGGACTTATGGCAGTCAGTCCCCAAGGTCGAGGGAGCGGTTTCTACTTTAAACAAACGCACCACTATTCCCATAGAGGATAGTTGTGCTTTCAAAGATCCTATGGATAAAAAATTAGAAGGTTTGCTTAAAAAGATGTTTGTTCAGCAGGGTTACCTTCTACAACCCATTTCATGCATTGTCCCTGTCACTACAGCCGCATATTTCTGGTTTGATGAACTGCTTAAGGTGCTCGATAGTGACTCTCCTCCTTATGAGGAGATTATGGACAGAATCAATGCTCTCAAATTGGCTAATTCTTTCACTCTAGACGCCTCTTTGCAATTGGCTAAGTTAGCGGCTAAGAACTCTGGGTTTGCTATTGTGGCGCGCAGAGCGCTTTGGTTGAAATCTTGGTCGGCTGATGCGTCTTCCAAGAACAAGCTACTAAACATTCCTTTCAAGGGGAAAACGCTGTTTGGTCCTGACTTGAAAGAGATTATATCTGATATCACTGGGGGTAAGGGCCACGCCCTTCCTCAGGATCGGCCCTTCAAGGCAAAAAATAGACCTAATTTTCGTCCCTTTCGTAAAAACGGACCAGCCCAAGGTGCTACGTCCTCTAAGCAAGAGGGTAATACTTCTCAGGCCAAGCCAGCTTGGAGACCAATGCAAGGCTGGAACAAGGGAAAGCAGGCCAAGAAACCTGCCACTGCTACCAAGACAGCATGAAATATTGGCCCCCGATCCGGGACCGGATCTGGTGGGGGGCAGACTCTCTCTCTTCGCTCAGGCTTGGGCAAGAGATGTTCTGGATCCTTGGGCGCTAGAAATAGTCTCCCAGGGTTATCTTCTGGAATTCAAGGGACTTCCCCCAAGGGGGAGGTTCCACAAGTCGCAGTTGTCTTCAGACCACATAAAAAGACAGGCGTTCTTACATTGTGTAGAAGACCTGTTAAAAATGGGAGTGATTCATCCTGTTCCATTAAGAGAACAAGGGATGGGGTTCTACTCCAATCTGTTCATAGTTCCCAAAAAAGAGGGAACGTTCAGACCAATCCTAGATCTCAAGATCTTAAACAAATTTCTCAAGGTCCCATCGTTCAAGATGGAAACCATTCGAACTATCCTTCCTTCCATCCAGGAAGGTCAATTTATGACCACGGTGGATTTAAAGGATGCGTATCTACATATTCCTATCCACAAGGAACATCATCGGTTCCTAAGGTTTGCATTCCTGGACAAACATTACCAGTTCGTGGCACTTCCTTTCGGATTAGCCACTGCTCCAAGGATTTTCACAAAGGTACTAGGGTCCCTTCTAGCGGTGCTAAGACCAAGGGGCATTGCAGTAGTACCTTACCTGGACGACATTCTGATTCAAGCGTCGTCCCTTCCTCAAGCAAAGGCTCACACGGACATTGTCCTGGCCTTTCTCAGATCTCACGGCTGGAAAGTGAACGTGGAAAAGAGTTCTCTATCCCCGTCAACAAGGGTTCCCTTCTTGGGAACAATTATAGACTCCTTAGAAATGAGGATCTTTCTAACAGAGGCCAGAAAAACAAAGCTTCTGGACTCTTGTCGGATACTTCATTCCGTTCCTCTTCCTTCCATAGCTCAGTGCATGGAAGTGATCGGGTTGATGGTGGCGGCGATGGACATAGTTCCTTTTGCGCGCATTCATCTAAGACCATTACAACTGTGCATGCTCAGTCAGTGGAATGGGGACTATACAGACTTGTCTCCGAAGATACAAGTAAATCAGAGGACCAGAGACTCACTCCGTTGGTGGCTGTCCCTGGACAATCTGTCTCAAGGGATGATGTTCCACAGACCAGAGTGGGTCATTGTCACGACCGACGCCAGTCTGATAGGCTGGGGCGCGGTCTGGGGATCCCTGAAAGCTCAGGGTCTTTGGTCTCGGGAAGAATCTCTTCTACCGATAAATATTCTGGAACTGAGAGCGATATTCAATGCGCTCCAGGCCTGGCCCCAGCTTGCGAGGACCAGGTTCATACGGTTTCAATCAGACAACATGACGACTGTTGCGTACATCAACCATCAGGGGGGAACAAGGAGTTCCCTAGCGATGGAAGAAGTAACCAAAATTATTCTTTGGGCGGAGTCTCACTCCTGCCACCTGTCTGCTATCCACATCCCAGGAGTGGAAAATTGGGAAGCGGATTTTCTGAGTCGTCAGACATTGCATCCGGGGGAGTGGGAACTCCATCCGGAAATCTTTGCCCGAGTCACTCACCTGTGGGGCATTCCAGACATGGATCTGATGGCCTCTCGTCAGAACTTCAAAGTTCCTTGCTACGGGGCCAGATCCAGGGATCCCAAGGCGGCTCTAGTGGATGCACTAGTAGCACCTTGGACCTTCAAACTAGCTTATGTGTTCCCGCCATTTCCTCTCATCCCCAGGCTGATAGCCAGGATCAAGCAGGAGAGGGCGTCGGTGATCTTGATAGCTCCTGCGTGGCCACGCAGGACTTGGTATGCAGATCTGGTGAATATGTCATCGGCTCCACCTTGGAAGCTACCTTTGAGACGAGACCTTCTTGTTCAGGGTCCGTTCGAACATCCGAATCTGGTTTCACTCCAGCTGACTGCTTGGAGATTGAACGCTTGATTTTATCGAAGCGAGGATTCTCAGATTCTGTGATCGATACTCTTGTTCAGGCCAGAAAGCCTGTGACTAGAAAGATTTACCACAAAATTTGGAAAAAATATATCTGTTGGTGTGAATCTAAAGGATTCCCTTGGGACAAGGTTAAGATTCCTAGGATTCTATCCTTCCTTCAAGAAGGATTGGAAAAAGGATTATCTGCAAGTTCCCTGAAGGGACAGATTTCTGCCTTGTCGGTATTACTTCACAAAAAGCTGGCAGCTGTGCCAGATGTTCAAGCCTTTGTTCAGGCTCTGGTTAGAATCAAGCCTGTTTACAAACCTTTGACTCCTCCTTGGAGTCTCAATTTAGTTCTTTCAGTTCTTCAGGGGGTTCCGTTTGAACCCTTACATTCCGTTGATATTAAGTTATTATCTTGGAAAGTTTTGTTTTTAGTTGCGATTTCTTCTGCTAGAAGAGTCTCAGAATTATCTGCTCTGCAGTGTTCTCCTCCTTATCTGGTGTTCCATGCAGATAAGGTGGTTTTACGTACTAAACCTGGTTTTCTTCCAAAAGTTGTTTCTAACAAAAACATTAACCAGGAGATTATCGTACCTTCTCTGTGTCCAAAACCAGTTTCAAAGAAGGAACGTTTGTTGCACAATTTGGATGTTGTTCGCGCTCTAAAATTCTATTTAGATGCTACAAAGGATTTTAGACAAACATCTTCCTTGTTTGTTGTTTATTCAGGTAAAAGGAGAGGTCAAAAAGCAACTTCTACCTCTCTCTCTTTTTGGATTAAAAGCATCATCAGATTGGCTTACGAGACTGCCGGACGGCAGCCTCCCGAAAGAATCACAGCTCATTCCACTAGGGCTGTGGCTTCCACATGGGCCTTCAAGAACGAGGCTTCTGTTGATCAGATATGTAGGGCAGCGACTTGGTCTTCACTGCACACTTTTACCAAATTTTACAAGTTTGATACTTTTGCTTCTTCTGAGGCTATTTTTGGGAGAAAGGTTTTGCAAGCCGTGGTGCCTTCCATTTAGGTGACCTGATTTGCTCCCTCCCTTCATCCGTGTCCTAAAGCTTTGGTATTGGTTCCCACAAGTAAGGATGACGCCGTGGACCGGACACACCTATGTTGGAGAAAACAGAATTTATGTTTACCTGATAAATTTCTTTCTCCAACGGTGTGTCCGGTCCACGGCCCGCCCTGGTTTTTTTAATCAGGTCTGATATTTTATTTTCTTTAACTACAGTCACCACGGTACCATATGGTTTCTCCTATGCAAATATTCCTCCTTAACGTCGGTCGAATGACTGGGGTAGGCGGAGCCTAGGAGGGATCATGTGACCAGCTTTGCTGGGCTCTTTGCCATTTCCTGTTGGGGAAGAGAATATCCCACAAGTAAGGATGACGCCGTGGACCGGACACACCGTTGGAGAAAGAAATTTATCAGGTAAACATAAATTCTGTTTTCTGTGCCGTTGCACAGTGCTAAACTCAACGGCTCCGGCTACCTACGGCACATTGAACTCCTTTAATGAGGTGACGTTTGCACCACAGGGTTTCTGTATGCATGCACGGCTATTGGTATAGAGGTGCAAGGGGCACCTCATTGGTAGAAAGATCAATTTGCCGTGGGTGGCCGAAGCCGCTGAGTTTAGTGCTGTGCAACTGCACAGAAAGGGTGAGTTTAGCATCCTTTTTTACTTGTTTGATCACTTAAATTCCACTTTATTTTTAGTGATGGTAAATCCTAGTGTTTGTTAAACTCTAAGCTAATTGTTCTAGATTTCCCTGGATTGTAACTATCATTTCATATATACATGTTATACATTGGAACATTATACATTTAATTTCATGATTCTGTCAATTCTTGCTTTGAATTGTCTGTGTTTATGTTCCTTTTATGAAAACAAGCTACTGCTTCAGAATTCACAAAAGGAAATGACCTTTAAACTTTTATATTCTCTAAAACAAATCCAGTTGAAAGGAAATTGGAATTGGGAGAATGGAAAGCTTTCTAATCACACTTAATTTGTTAAAAATAAGTTGCCTCAGTTTAGTATAAGATTTCCCTGACTAGCTTAAAGGGACATTAAACACTAAATAAATACTAGATAGAATGATGCATTCAAAGAAAAGATTAGACTGAGAATAACATGTAGATTAATTTTTTAAAGTTTCATTAGTTGTTTAAATATTACGTTTTAGGGCCCCATGCCGACAACTTCTAAACTTGCCATCGCTGCCTATGGGCAGTGGATCTGTTCGTCCACTGGCCCTCATGCATCATTACACTCTCAGCTGAGTGTGATGCCTGCCCCTTTACTCACGTGACTGTCAATCACAGAGAGTGAGCTCTGTGTTATTTGTCTTTGCCACCAAATTTATGCTAGCTATAATTATACAAGAAATTCATAGCAAAGATTAGCCTGAGAACAGGGGCGTATTAAGTCCTAGGCCAACAAAGCCCGTGCCTAGGGCTGCAAGTTGGAGGGGCCGGCACTTATGCAGGCTGTATTTGTGTTGTGCATTAAGTATTGTCCTTTTCTTTCTGGCCATATGGGAAAACAGCTGTCCGTGTCTGAGCTGGTTAATAAACAGAACCGCAACCATACACTGTCGCACTCACATCAAGAAGTGGCCCATACCCAGTCCTTTATTAGTATGTCCTTTCCCTCAAGGAAAAAGCCTGCAGCTGCAGGCCCTACCCGGGGGCCGGAACCAGAGGACCTGCTTGGAGTCTGAGCAACGCATCTGCCAGTCACTCTGTGGACCCATATCCCTCCGCCGGTGCTATCTGCGAGTCCGTTCCCTCAAGGTAGGACCTGCAGGCGCTGCGGTTCATACCTGGGGACGGTTCTAGTAAAGAGTCTAATAACGACAGCACAAGAGGATGCTGAAAACCAAAGGGTGCGCCAATTAAATGTCACGTGATTTTAATTTATAAATATATATATGTATGTGTATATGTATCTAAGTATACAAAAGTAGTAAAGATATATATATATAATCAATAGTTAATTGGTTCAAAACAACAAAATAAATGCTAGAAAAGTAAAACATGAAAGTGAAGAAAAAAGTATAATAAATAAGATGTCCATTAAATATTGACTAGATATAATAAAAATAGGCAATACAGGTAGCCCTCAGTTTACGCCGGGGTTAGGTTCCAGAAGGAATGGTTGTAAATCGAAACCGTTGTAAATTGAAATCCAGTTTATAATGTAAGTCAATGGGAAGTGAAGGAGATAGGTTCCAGACCCCTCTCAAAATTGTCATAAGTAACACCTAATACATTATTTTTAAAGCTTTGAAATGAAGACTTTAAATGCTAAACAGCATTATAAACCTAATAAAATAATCACACAACACAGACTTAACTTGCATTTTTCTGCAAACAGTTCTTTCTATGCATTCCAGTCTGGACTGATTTATAGACAGGAAGATCTTGTTCCTTTGAAATCTGCTCGATAGCTCAGGTCTGGTAAAACGGATTCATTTTAGCTTGCTTGGCTTTGCTGCAACACAAGTGTACAGCTCCACCTACTACCTACTAGCTATTTTAATAAATGCACTGCTTCTCAATGCTTTTCAATAGCAGTCACATGACTGGAAAAAAAGGTTGTGGTTCTGAAACGGTGTAAATTGAACCGTTGTAAAACGAGGGCCACTTGTACATGATTTGTGACTCAAAGTACAAGTTACTCTCAATGATACGTGACTATGAATTTAAACAACAAACTGAAATAAATAACTTATGCATTGATAATCTCTATTAGGGTGATAAACGTAATAACAAATGTGTATAGAGAGTACCAAAAAATTAACAAACTACAATAAGTCCAACCATTAAATGATCAGTGGGTGAAAAGTCCCTTAATGATTTCTCTGTAGTTAAAGAGGTTTCTATTGATGGCTTGGCGGTAGTGGTATCTTAAGATGTCAAAACCAGATGACGACTAAGGAGGCAGCTCTCTTATAGAGGAGAAAGATGTAAACCAAATCATGAAAGATGGAAAGAGAATGAGGCGCCTGATGGTGTAATAACGTGGAGGCAGGCAAGTAAAAGGAGTACAAATATCCAAATATACTCACAAGACCTGGTGCACATCTAGTGCAATAATCAGCAAGTAGAGACTTCAGAGCCGCTCAGCTGACTCAATCTACTGGCAGGGCACTGAACAGGAACATGTCTTATGGAGAAGTCGGCAACCTCAGGATTAGGTGACCAAAGTGCATTTGTAGGATACACTTCCAGATAGTACCTAAAATACCCAATCCAGCGTCCAAACAACTTATCATTGTACTTCTAAACAACTATGTTTCTTTCATGTAATTAGCAAGAGTCCATGAGCTAGTGACGTATGGGATATACATTCCTACCAGGAGGGGCAAAGTTTCCCAAACCTCAAAATGCCTATAAATACACCCCTCACCACACCCACAATTCAGTTTTTACAAACTTTGCCTCCGATGGAGGTGGTGAAGTAAGTTTGTGCTAGATTCTACGTTGATATGCGCTCCGCAGCAAGTTGGAGCCCGGTTTTCCTCTCAGCGTGCAGTGAATGTCAGAGGGATGTGAGGAGAGTATTGCCTATTTGAATGCAGTGATCTCCTTCTAAGGGGTCTATTTCATAGGTTCTCTGTTATCGGTCGTAGAGATTCATCTCTTACCTCCCTTTTCAGATCGACGATATACTCTTATATATACCATTACCTCTGCTGATTCTCGTTTCAGTACTGGTTTGGCTATCTGCTATATGTAGATGTGTGTCCTGGGGTAAGTAAGTCTTATTTTCTGTGACACTCCTAGCTATGGTTGGGCACTTTGTTTATAAAGTTCTAAATATATGTATTCAAACATTTATTTGCCTTGACTCAGAATGTTCAACTTTCCTTATTTTCAGACAGTCAGTTTCATATTTGGGATAATGCATTTTAATTTAACATTTTTCTTACCTTAAAATTTGACTTTTTCCCTGTGGGCTGTTAGGCTCGCGGGGGCTGAAAATGCTTCATTTTATTGCGTCATTCTTGGCGCAGACTTTTCTCCAACATAGGTGTGTCCGGTCCACGGCGTCATCCTTACTTGTGGGATATTCTCTTCCCCAACAGGAAATGGCAAAGAGCCCAGCAAAGCTGGTCACATGATCCCTCCTAGGCTCCGCCTACCCCAGTCATTCTCTTTGCCGTTGTACAGGCAACATCTCCACGGAGATGGCTTAGAGTTTTTTAGTGTTTAACTGTAGTTTTTATTATTCAATCAAGAGTTTGTTATTTTGAAATAGTGCTGGTATGTACTATTTACTCAGAAACAGAAAAGAGATGAAGATTTCTGTTTGTATGAGGAAAATGATTTTAGCAACCGTAACTAAAATCCATGGCTGTTCCACACAGGACTGTTGAGAGCAATTAACTTCAGTTGGGGGAACAGTGTGCAGTCTCTTGCTGCTTGAGGTATGACACATTCTAACAAGACGATGTAATGCTGGAAGCTGTCATTTTCCCTATGGGATCCGGTAAGCCATGTTTATTACGATCATAAATAAGGGCTTCACAAGGGCTTATTAAGACTGTAGACTGTTTCTGGGCTAAATCGATTCATTATTAACATATATTTAGCCTTGAGGAATCATTTTATCTGGGTATTTTGATATAATAATATCGGCAGGCACTGTATTAGACACCTTATTCCTTAGGGGCTTTCCCAAAGCTTAAGCAGAGCCTCATTTTCGCGCCGGTGTGGCGCACTTGTTTTTGAGAGGCATGGCATGCAGTCGCATGTGAGAGGAGCTCTGATACTTAGAAAAGACTTTCTGAAGGCGTCATTTGGTATCGTATTCCCCTTTGGGCTTGGTTGGGTCTCAGCAAAGCAGATACCAGGGACTGTAAAGGGGTTAAAGTTTAAAACGGCTCCGGTTCCGTTATTTTAAGGGTTAAAGCTTCCAAATTTGGTGTGCAATACTTTTAAGGCTTTAAGACACTGTGGTGAAAATTTGGTGAATTTTGAACAATTCCTTCATGTTTTTTCGCAATTGCAGTAATAAAGTGTGTTCAGTTTAAAATTTAAAGTGACAGTAACGGTTTTATTTTAAAACGTTTTTGTACTTTGTTATCAAGTTTATGCCTGTTTAACATGTCTGAACTACCAGATAGACTGTGTTCTGAATGTGGGGAAGCCAGAATTCCTATTCATTTAAATAAATGTGATTTATGTGATAATGACAATGATGCCCAAGATGATTCCTCAAGTGAGGGGAGTAAGCATGGTACTGCATCATTCCCTCCTTCGTCTACACGAGTCTTGCCCACTCAGGAGGCCCCTAGTACATCTAGCGCGCCAATACTCCTTACTATGCAACAATTAACGGCTGTAATGGATAATTCTGTCAAAAACATTTTAGCCAAAATGAACCCTTGTCAGCGTAAGCGTGGCTGCTCTGTTTTAGATACTGAAGAGCATGACGACGCTGATATTAATATCTCTGAAGGGCCCCTAACCCAGTCTGATGGGGCCAGGGAGGTTTTGTCTGAGGGAGAAATTACTGATTCAGGGAACATTTCTCAACAGGCTGAACCTGATGTGATTGCATTTAAATTTAAGTTGGAACATCTCCGCATTCTGCTTAAGGAGGTATTATCCACTCTGGATGATTGTGAAAAGTTGGACATCCCAGAGAAACTATGTAAAATGGACAAGTTCCTAGAGGTGCCGGGGCTCCCAGAAGCTTTTCCTATACCCAAGCGGGTGGCGGACATTGTTAATAAAGAATGGGAAAGGCCCGGTATTCCTTTCGTCCCTCCCCCCATATTTAAAAAATTGTTTCCTATGGTCGACCCCAGAAAGGACTTATGGCAGACAGTCCCCAAGGTCGAGGGAGCGGTTTCCACTTTAAACAAGCGCACCACTATACCCATAGAGGATAGTTGTGCTTTCAAAGATCCTATGGATAAAAAATTAGAAGGTTTGCTTAAAAAGATGTTTGTTCAGCAGGGTTACCTTCTACAACCAATTTCATGCATTGTCCCTGTCGCTACAGCCGCATGTTTCTGGTTCGATGAGCTGATAAAGACGCTCGATAGTGATTCTCATCCTTATGAGGAGATTATGGACAGAATCAATGCTCTCAAATTGGCTAATTCTTTCACCCTAGACGCCACTTTGCAATTGGCTAGGTTAGCGGCTAAGAATTCTGGGTTTGCTATTGTGGCGCGCAGAGCGCTTTGGTTGAAATCTTGGTCGGCTGATGCGTCTTCCAAGAACAAGCTACTAAACATTCCTTTCAAGGGGAAAACGCTGTTTGGCCCTGACTTGAAAGAGATTATCTCTGATATCACTGGGGGTAAGGGCCACGCCCTTCCTCAGGATCGGCCTTTCAAGGCAAAAAATAGACCTAATTTTCGTCCCTTTCGTAAAAACGGACCAGCCCAAAGTGCTACGTCCTCTAAGCAAGAGGGTAATACTTCTCAAGCCAAGCCAGCTTGGAGACCAATGCAAGGCTGGAACAAGGGAAAGCAGGCCAAGAAACCTGCCACTGCTACCAAGACAGCATGAAATGTTGGCCCCCGATCCGGGACCGGATCTGGTGGGGGGCAGACTCTCTCTCTTCGCTCAGGCTTGGGCAAGAGATGTTCTGGATCCTTGGGCGCTAGAAATAGTCTCCCAAGGTTATCTTCTGGAATTCAAGGGACTTCCCCCAAGGGGGAGGTTCCACAGGTCTCAGTTGTCTTCAGACCACATAAAAAGACAGGCGTTCTTACATTGTGTAGAAGACCTGTTAAAAATGGGAGTGATTCATCCTGTTCCATTAAGAGAACAAGGGATGGGGTTCTACTCCAATCTGTTCATAGTTCCCAAAAAAGAGGGAACGTTCAGACCAATCTTAGATCTCAAGATCTTAAACAAGTTTCTCAAGGTTCCATCGTTCAAGATGGAAACCATTCGAACTATTCTTCCTTCCATCCAGGAAGGTCAATTCATGACCACGGTGGATTTAAAGGATGCGTATCTACATATTCCTATCCACAAGGAACATCATCGGTTCCTAAGGTTCGCATTCCTGGACAAACATTACCAGTTCGTGGCGCTTCCTTTCGGATTAGCCACTGCTCCAAGGATTTTCACAAAGGTACTAGGGTCCCTTCTAGCTGTGCTACGACCAAGGGGCGTTGCGGTAGTACCTTACTTGGACGACATTCTGATTCAAGCGTCGTCCCTTCCTCAAGCAAAGGCTCACACGGACATCGTCCTGGCCTTTCTCAGATCTCACGGATGGAAAGTGAACGTGGAAAAGAGTTCTCTATCCCCGTCAACAAGGGTTCCCTTCTTGGGAACAATTATAGACTCCTTAGAAATGAGGATTTTTCTGACAGAGGTCAGAAAAACAAAACTTCTAGACTCTTGTCGGATACTTCATTCCGTTCCTCTTCCTTCCATAGCTCAGTGCATGGAAGTGATCGGGTTGATGGTAGCGGCAATGGACATAGTTCCTTTTGCGCGCATTCATCTAAGACCATTACAACTGTGCATGCTCAGTCAGTGGAATGGGGACTATACAGACTTGTCTCCGAAGATACAAGTAAATCAGAGGACCAGAGACTCACTCCGTTGGTGGCTGTCCCTGGACAACCTGTCACAAGGGATGACATTCCGCAGACCAGAGTGGGTCATTGTCACGACCGACGCCAGTCTGATGGGCTGGGGCGCGGTCTGGGGATCCCTGAAAGCTCAGGGTCTTTGGTCTCGGGAAGAATCTCTTCTACCGATAAATATTCTGGAACTGAGAGCGATATTCAATGCTCTCAAGGCTTGGCCTCAGCTAGCGAGGACCAAGTTCATACGGTTTCAATCAGACAACATGACAACTGTTGCGTACATCAACCATCAGGGGGGAACAAGGAGTTCCCTAGCGATGGAAGAAGTGACCAAAATCATTCTATGGGCGGAGTCTCACTCCTGCCACCTGTCGGCTATCCACATCCCAGGAGTGGAAAATTGGGAAGCGGATTTTCTGAGTCGTCAGACATTGCATCCGGGGGAGTGGGAACTCCATCCGGAAATCTTTGCCCAAGTCACTCACCTGTGGGGCATTCCAGACATGGATCTGATGGCCTCTCGTCAGAACTTCAAAGTTCCTTGCTACGGGGCCAGATCCAGGGATCCCAAGGCGGCTCTAGTGGATGCACTAGTAGCACCTTGGACCTTCAAACTAGCTTATGTGTTCCCGCCATTTCCTCTCATCCCCAGGCTGGTAGCCAGGATCAATCAGGAGAGGGCGTCGGTGATCTTGATAGCTCCTGCGTGGCCACGCAGGACTTGGTATGCAGATCTGGTGAATATGTCATCGGCTCCACCTTGGAAGCTACCTTTGAGACGAGACCTTCTTGTTCAGGGTCCGTTCGAACATCCGAATCTGGTTTCACTCCAGCTGACTGCTTGGAGATTGAACGCTTGATCTTATCGAAGCGAGGATTCTCAGATTCTGTTATCGATACTCTTGTTCAGGCCAGAAAGCCTGTAACTAGAAAGATTTACCACAAAATTTGGAAAAAATATATCTGTTGGTGTGAATCTAAAGGATTCCCTTGGGACAAGGTTAAGATTCCTAGGATTCTATCCTTCCTTCAAGAAGGATTGGAAAAAGGATTATCTGCAAGTTCCCTGATGGGACAGATTTCTGCCTTGTCGGTGTTACTTCACAAAAAGCTGGCAGCTGTGCCAGATGTTCAAGCCTTTGTTCAGGCTCTGGTTAGAATCAAGCCTGTTTACAAACCTTTGACTCCTCCTTGGAGTCTCAATTTAGTTCTTTCAGTTCTTCAGGGGGTTCCGTTTGAACCCTTACATTCCGTTGATATTAAGTTATTATCTTGGAAAGTTTTGTTTTTAGTTGCAATTTCTTCTGCTAGAAGAGTTTCAGAATTATCTGCTCTGCAGTGTTCTCCTCCTTATCTGGTGTTCCATGCAGATAAGGTGGTTTTACGTACTAAACCTGGTTTTCTTCCAAAAGTTGTTTCTAACAAAAACATTAACCAGGAGATTATCGTACCTTCTCTGTGTCCGAAACCAGTTTCAAAGAAGGAACGTTTGTTGCACAATTTGGATGTTGTTCGCGCTCTAAAATTCTATTTAGATGCTACAAAGGATTTTAGACAAACATCTTCCTTGTTTGTTGTTTATTCAGGTAAAAGGAGAGGTCAAAAAGCAACTTCTACCTCTCTCTCTTTTTGGATTAAAAGCATCATCAGATTGGCTTACGAGACTGCCGGACGGCAGCCTCCCGAAAGAATCACAGCTCATTCCACTAGGGCTGTGGCTTCCACATGGGCCTTCAAGAACGAGGCTTCTGTTGATCAGATATGTAGGGCAGCGACTTGGTCTTCACTGCACACTTTTACCAAATTTTACAAGTTTGATACTTTTGCTTCTTCTGAGGCTATTTTTGGGAGAAAGGTTTTGCACGCCGTGGTGCCTTCCATTTAGGTGACCTGATTTGCTCCCTCCCTTCATCCGTGTCCTAAAGCTTTGGTATTGGTTCCCACAAGTAAGGATGACGCCGTGGACCGGACACACCTATGTTGGAGAAAACAGAATTTATGTTTACCTGATAAATTACTTTCTCCAACGGTGTGTCCGGTCCACGGCCCGCCCTGGTTTTTTAATCAGGTCTGATAATTTATTTTCTTTAACTACAGTCACCACGGTACCATATGGTTTCTCCTATGCAAATATTCCTCCTTAACGTCGGTCGAATGACTGGGGTAGGCGGAGCCTAGGAGGGATCATGTGACCAGCTTTGCTGGGCTCTTTGCCATTTCCTGTTGGGGAAGAGAATATCCCACAAGTAAGGATGACGCCGTGGACCGGACACACCGTTGGAGAAAGTAATTTATCAGGTAAACATAAATTCTGTTTTTTGGCGCAAAAATTCTATTTCCGTTTCCGGCGTCATACGTGTCGCTGGAAGTTGCGTTATTTTTTTGACGTTATTTTGCGCCAAAAATGTCTGCGTTCCGGATGTGGCGTCATTTTTGGCGCCAAAAAGCATTTAGGCGCCAAATAATGTGGGCGTCTTATTTGGCGCGAAAAAATTTGGGCGTCACTTTTGTCTCCACATTATTAAGTCTCATTTTTTATTGCTTCTGGTTGCTAGAAGCTTGTTCTTTGGCATTTTTTCCCATTCCTGAAACTGTCATTTAAGGAATTTGATCAATTTTGCTTTATATATGTTGTTTTTTTCTCTTACATATTGCAAGATGTCTCACGTTGCATCTGAGTCAGAAGATACTACAGGAAAATCGCTGTCAAGTGCTGAATCTACCAAAGCTAAGTGTATCTGCTGTAAACTTTTGGTAGCTATTCCTCCAGCTGTTGTTTGTATTGATTGTCATGACAAACTTGTTAAAGCAGATAATATTTCCTTTAGTAAAGTACCATTGCCTGTTGCAGTTCCTTCAACATCTAAGGTGCAGAATGTTCCTGATAATATAAAGAGATT
>NC_069502.1:939946130-939950850 GCF_027579735.1 Bombina bombina | reverse complement strand
GCATATGGAGTCTCTCTACTGAGCGACTTTTCTAGTTCCTCGAACCAGAACCACGCTGCTGTAGTGACAGGAACAATGCACGAAATGGGTTGCAGAAGGTAACCTTGCTGTACAAAAATCTTTTTAAGCAAACCCTCCAATTTTTTATCCATAGGATCTTTGAAAGCACAACTATCCTCGATAGGAATAGTAGTGCGCTTGTTTAGAGTAGAAACTGCCCCCTCGACCTTAGGGACTGTCTGCCATAAGTCCTTTCTGGGGTCGACCATAGGAAATAATTTCTTAAATATAGGGGGGGAACAAAAGGTATGCCGGGCTTTTCCCACTCCTTATTCACTATGTCCGCCACCCGCTTGGGTATAGGAAAAGCGTCGGGGTGCACCGGAACCTCTAGGAACTTGTCCATCTTGCATAATTTCTCTGGAATGACCAAGTTGTCACAATCATCCAGAGTAGATAACACCTTCTTAAGCAGTGCGCGGAGATGTTCTAATTTAAATTTAAATGTCACAACATCAGGTTCAGCTTGTTGAGAAATTTTTCCTGAATCTGAAATTTCCCCATCTGACAAAACCTCCCTCATGGCCACTTCAGATTGGTGTGAGGGTATGACAGAACAATTATCATCAGCGCCCTCCTGCTCTTCAGTGTTTAAAACAGAGCAATCGCGCTTTCTCTGATATGTAGGCATTTTGGATAAAATATTTGCTATGGAGTTATCCATTACAGCCGTTAATTGTTAATTGCTAAATGTACTAGGGGCCTCCTGCGTGGGCAAAACTGGTGTAGACACAGTAGGAGATGATGTAGTATCATGTTTACTCCCCTCATCTGAGGAATCATCTTGGGCAATTTCATTATCTGTGGCAGTACTGTCCTTACTTTGTTTGGACGCTATGGCACAATTATCACACAAATTTAAATGGGGAGACACATTGGCTTTCATACATATAGAACATAGCTTATCCGAAGGCACAGACATGTTAAACAGGCTTAAACTTGTCAACAAAGCACAAAAAACGTTTAAAAACAAAACCGTTACTGTCTCTTTAAATTTTAAACAGAAAACACTTTATTACTGAATATGTGAAAAAGTATGAAGGAATTGTTAAAAAATTACCAAAATAAAAGCATTAAGAGTATTGCACACCAATTTTCAGAGCTTTAACCCTTAAAATAACGGAACCAGAGCCGTTTACAAATTTAACCCCTATACAGTCCCAGCTATAGCTTTTGCTGTGATCTAACCAAGCCCAGAGGGCAATACGATACCAAGTGACGCCTTCTAGAAACTTTTCCAGCTACTTTCAGATCCTCACACATGCATCTGCATGTCTTGCTCTCAAAAACAACTGCGCAGTAACGGCGCGAAAATGAGGCTCAGCCTACAACTGGGAAGGCAATTCCTGACTGGAAAAGGTGTCTAACATAGTGCCTGCCGTTAAAAAACGTTCCCCAAGTTTATAAATGTGAATTATCAGCATAAACATGTATAAAATGCCCAAATAAAGCAATCGATTTAGCCCATAAAAGTGTCTACCAGTTTTATAGCCCATATTAAGCCCTTTATTCTGTTTGCTTGACTAAGAAAATGGCTTACCGGTCCCCATGAGGGGAAATGACAGCCTTCCAGCATTACATGGTCTTGTTAGAAATATGGCTAGTCATACCTTAAGCAGAAAAGTCTGCTAACTGTTTCCCCCAACTGAAGTTACTTCATCTCAACAGTCCTATGTGGAAACAGCAATCGATTTTAGTTACTGTCTGCTAAAATCATCTTCCTCTCACAAACAGAAATCTTCATCCTTTTCTGTTTCAGAGTAAATAGTACATACCAGCACAATTTTAAAATAACAAACACTTGATAGAAGAATAAAAAACTACATTTAAACACCAAAAAACTCTTAACCATCTCCGTGGAGATGTTGCCTGTGCAACGGCAAAGAGAATGACTGGGGTGGGCGGAGCCTAGGAGGGACTATATGGCCAGCTTTGCTGGGACTCTTTGCCATTTCCTGTTGGGGAAGAGATATTCCCCACAAGTAAGGATGACGCCGTGGACCGGACACACCAATGTTGGAGAAAAAGGTCTGCGTCAATCTCTCGCTAAGAAAACTGACTGTTCACACATTGACGGAGCCTCATCTTATACATGTCGCAGCATTAAACACAATGCTGTTCAAAAACTCCCTTTCTGAGGGTATTACCCTTGATTCTATACAGATAAAAGGAGACACACTGTGACCCTGTCTTTTTACGTTATCATATGTGTATAAATGAAACAATCTTACCAGAATCTATGCCGTGGAACAGAAACACGGCCTTTCAAGTGTGACAGGGTAGTAGCATCACTCCTGACATGGACTTGAGAGCAGAAAAAGCAGGCAGCGAAACTTGTCAACGCTGATTGCTTATGGAGCTGTTAATCTGAGTCTGGATCGTTTTGCAGAAAGAATCTTCCTGCATCTTGGGACTCTAACTTGCATCCATGCTTTCACTGAGAGGCTGAAAGGACTACTTAAAACTCCAGTCCCATTTCGAAGAGTACTACCCTCCATAAAAGACTACTCCGAATCTTTAGACACTTCTCTGCCAACCTCCTGTGATGAAGGGCAAAGAATGACTGGGGGATGAGGGGAGTGGGGGAGGTATTTAAGCCTTTGGCTGGGGTGTCTTTGTCTCCTACTGGTGGCCAGGTTCTTAATTCCCACAAGTAATGAATGAAGCAGTGGACTCTCCTCCCATTAAGATGGAAACATTAGATTACAGAGATGCCAAGTCATACAGTGTGATGTGTTAGTGTAGTTTTCACCTGTGCTCTAGTTCAGATATCATGAAAATCTGGCCTTTTTGGGCTTCTGAGGACTGGAGTTGAGAAACAATGAATGTCTGAACATTGGTAATGACAATAACTAAGTCGGAATCATCTTAGAGAGAGAAAACATAGTTTATGTAAGAACTTACCTGATAAATTAATTTCTTTCATATTAGCAAGAGTCCATGAGCTAGTGACGTATGGGATATACATTCCTACCAGGAGGGGCAAAGTTTCCCAAACCTCAAAATGCCTATAAATACACCCCTCACCACACCCACAATTCAGTTTAACGAATAGCCAAGAAGTGGGGTGATAAAAAAGTGCGAAAGCATATAAAATAAGGAATTGGAATAATTGTGCTTTATACAAAATCATAACCACCACAAAAAAAGGGCGGGCCTCATGGACTCTTGCTAATATGAAAGAAATGAATTTATCAGGTAAGTTCTTACATAAATTATGTTTTCTTTCATGTAATTAGCAAGAGTCCATGAGCTAGTGACGTATGGGATAATGACTACCAAGATGTGGATCTTTCCACACAAGAGTCACTAGAGAGGGAGGGATAAAATAAAGACAGCCAATTCCTGCTGAAAAACGAATTTATGTTTACCTGATAAATTTCTTTCTCCAACGGTGTGTCCGGTCCACGGCGTCATCCTTACTTGTGGGATATTCTCTTCCCCAACAGAAATGGCAAAGAGCCCAGCAAAGCTGGTCACATGATCCTTCTAGGGCTCCGCCTACCCCAGTCAATTCGCACCGACGTTTAAGGAGGAATATTTGCATAGGAGAAACCATATTGTACCGGGTGACTGTAGTTAAAGAAAATAAAATATCAGACCTGATTAAAAAAAACCAGGGCGGCCGTGGACCGGACACACCGTTGGAGAAAGAAATTTATCGAGGTAAACATAAATTCTGTTTTCTCCAACATAGGTGTGTCCGGTCCACGGCGTCATCCTTACTTGTGGGAACCAATACCAAAGCTTAGGACACGGATGAAGGGAGGGAGCAAATCAGGTCACCTAAATGAAGGCACCACGGCTTGCAAAACCTTTCTCCCAAAAATAGCCTCAGAAGAAGCAAAAGTATCAAACTTGTAAAATTTGGTAAAAGTGTGCAGTGAAAGACCAAGTCGCTGCCCCTACATATCTGATCAACAGAAGCCTCGTTCTTGAAGGCCCATGTGGAAGCCACAGCCCTAGTGGAATGAGCTGTGATTCTTTTCGGGAGGCTGCCGTCCGGCAGTCTCGTAAGCCAATCTGATGATGCTTTTAATCCAAAAAGAGAGAGAGGTAGAGTTGCTTTTTTGACCCTCTCCTTTTACCTGAATAAACAACAAACAAGGAAGATGTTTGTCTAAAATCCTTTGTAAGCATCGTAAATAGAATTTAGAGCGCGAACAACTCCAAATTGTGCAACAAACGTTCCTTCTTTGAAACTGGTTTTGGACACAGAGAAGGTACGAGAATCTCCTGGTTAATGTTTTTGTTAGAAACAACTTTTGGAAGAAAACCAGGTTTAGTACGTAAAACCACCTTATCTGCATGGAACACCAGATAAGGAGGAGAACACTGCAGAGCAGATAATTCTGAGACTCTTCTAGCAGAAGAAATCGCAACTAAAAAACAAAACTTTCCAAGATAATAACTTAATATCAACGGAATGTAAGGGTTCAAACGGAACCCCCTGAAGAACTGAAAGAACTAAATTGAGACTCCAAGGAGGAGTCAAAGGTTTGTAAACAGGCTTGATTCTAACCAGAGCCTGAACAAAGGCTTGAACATCTGGCACAGCTGCCAGCTTTTTGTGAAGTAATACCGACAAGGCAGAAATCTTCCCTTCAGGGAACTTGCAGATAATCCTTTTTCCAATCCTTCTTGAAGGAAGGATAGAATC